>NC_038042.1:22716905-22836905 GCF_002211085.1 Panicum hallii
GTGTCTGTTTGTTTGCGTCGTAGGACACGGAGTGAACGACGAGGTCCCGACCGCGACCAAGCAACTGAGGACCAGTACTGCGACCCCGACCCGAAGGACAGTGCTCCGATCAGGACTTCCCGCAAGGGTTTGACGATGGCAAGTTCAATTCCGCCCTTTTGATGCATGTTTCTGTCCTAGTTTTTATAAACACAACTAGTTTTTATAAACACAACCTGTGGCCTGTTTTATAAAATTGCATGGTTTTTGCGTGCTGAAAACATGGTAGGATAGCCACCCTGTTTGAGATAACCCTACCTTGACCACCTGATTTTATAAAGAAAATGTGTGTGTGAGGGAAGGGATAAAATGCGGTTTTGAAAAAGTGAGTAGACGGGATGGATGGCATGCGGTGTGAATTGCCGTTGGTGTGCTCGTACCTGTGTGGTTGAGCTGGAAGGGAGATATCCATCTTGTCACCCTAAGGACCGAGTTGATGTGACATCTCACCTAGCTTCTTGTCGTGCGAACCACTTGACCGTTGTATGGGCAACGGCTTAGCATAAATCCCACTAGTTAGTCTGATAGCCATCAGGGAGCTGAGAGCAACGGGTGATCGAGGAGAAGGGATAAGATCTGTGTGACTTATGCCCCGGTTAAACCTCGGAGATAGGTCGAATGACCCCTTGATGGATCCCGTGGTGGCTAGTCAGGTCTAGCTAAGGTGGGTAATGGCTTTTGGGATCTGCACCGGCACTAAGGTGTTCGTGCTGTGGTACCCCACCTGTGGGTAAAGTTGCACACCTCTGCAGAGTTAAAATCTATTCGAATAGCCGTGCCCACGGTATTGGGCAGGTTACGGTGTGGTCACATAACTAGTGTTTATCTCTGGAATGGATGGGCTGGTGTGAGTTGTTTGGAAAGTGTCCGGCAGTTGTGCCGTGTGCTACGGCGGACGGGGAGTCCGGTAGCAGTTTAAAACTTGGATCCTGTGTGGATCAAAATCGTGTGTTTTTGGTGCCAGAAAACTCGTTTTGGAAATCGTTTTCAAACGAACCCTTGCATACAGTTGAGTTTTTCACAAATGAACCATAACCTATCCTTGGATTGTCCTGTGCATATGATTACTGTTATACCCCCTCCGTGGGTGTGATTGGACTTGCTGAGTACGTTTGTACTCACCCCTCTCTTACTTTTACAGTGGAAGACCCAGACTACATCCCCGAAGACAACGAGTAGGGTTTCGTCCTGCACCCAGTCTTGCCTGTGGTTGAGGCCACCGTTGGATTCCGCATGGCGCAAGACTCTGATGACCCTTTGTTCGTAGCTAGTGTAGTTGTGTGGGTTCTGGTTGTAATCCTCGCGATAGTGGCGCTTCACTGCCCATTACGCGTAGAGTTGTACGGTGATGTACCATCTGATGTAATAAAAGTGTTATCAGCCTCCTGGGACTGATAAATCAACACTTTTAAGGTCTTCCCTGATGGGGGGACGCTTCAGGTGGTATCAGAGCCGTAGGCTGGCCGTAGGACGTAACCCTAGGAGCGAGACCCTTTTCAGACCTAGAACTTATCCTGGTTTTAGATATTTTTCTGCCAAGCACTCACCACTGGTCTTTGCCTTGTTCCAGATGGCTAGCAATGGATGGGTTAGCGGAATCTGCCACGCAGAGCCCGGCCTCCCCAAGTTACTATTGCTCAGCCTGGAACGCGTCGGGGTTATGGAACCACCGAGTATCCTACCGTGAGTACATCGCCGGAGGCAACCCTTCGGTGCGAATAATGGTTTTTGTGGGGAAAAGCACCCGCTACCCCGGATGTGGACCCTTGGTTCATCTCCACCACTGGTTTCCGCGTTCCCCGACTCCTATCGAAAGGCCGCTCGTAAAGCCCTTGCGACGACTGCGTGTGCTTACAGGCGCACCTTCAGCGGACTCCTATGGGATTTTTCCCACCCGCTGTGGGAAGAGGGCGCACTTGGATTGCCTGGATGAGAGGGGCTTGGACGAGAAGAAGAAGATCTAGAAGATACGGTCTCCCACCTGTCTTTTACCTTACGGGCTTAGATGCACTCTGCACGAGCAGGCGGCACAACTGAAGAATTAATCCATGGAGTTGAAAAGTTTAACCCAGGAGCTGGAGGAACAACGGGCAAGAGCCGCAAGCGCCGGTATTCCTTAGCCGCCTCCAAGCCCAGATGCAGAATATGAGAACCGCAACGGAATAGGTGGATGGATCGAAGAAGAAGAAGAAGAACCCATGGAAACCCATTGGGACAAGGGTACTCAGACCGAAAACGAGATGGATCGGTTCCTTCCAATAAAGAAGCGCTCTATCAGGACCGAGGAAGAATCTCCATAGGACTAGCACCCCTAGCAAAAACCCTACCCGAATGACCACTATTCATGAAAGCTGTACCACCCTTGTTGTAATAATAATATCATCTGCTCCCGTTGCACCTATACCAGATTGTTTACCCTGTTTCTGTTTCAGATGGCTGAGGAAGGATGGACCCAGGGCGATTGCCAAGCTGCACCTGGATTCCCCAGCCTCTTGATCAACACCCTGGAAGACCTTGGCGTTACGGGGCGCCCAAGGTACTACAGCCGAGAGTACGAGCACCATGGTACCCTCCGCTGCAGGGTGATCCTGGTCATCGCCAGGAGCAACCGCTACCCCGACATCCAGCCCTGGCGGGCGACCGCCACAGGGTTTAGACACCAAGACACCTACCCCTTGGCCATCAGAAAAGCACTCCGTTACTTGTGCCGGATTTTTGAAGAACACCTCGCCCCTACACCCCGCGAAGTTCTTCCCGCCGGCCATCAGAACCCCAGTCTGGGAAGCACGCATGAGAAACCTGGAGCGACGTCGCCACGAAGAAGGCCCCCTGTACCAAGTGGCGACTTACCTAGCCGCCCTGGACCAACTTTTTGATGAGCAAGCCAATCTTCTAAGGGAGCAGACCCATCGAGCCGAGCAAGCAGAGCTCGCGGTGAGGATACAGCAGATCCGAGCCGCCCATGCCGAGGCGAGAGCCGCAGCCGCGGTCAGTAGCGAAGCAGTCGCCCAAGAGAGCCTCAGGCAGGCCCGAGACCGGCGTATGCAAGATTGGACCCAAAGTGGAACACCAGTCCCGGCGATAGGGGAAGACCACGTTTTACTCGGGACACCCGTCATAGGGTGGGGATCACTCTTTGGGAGCACACGAGCCCCACCCGAGAATCCTGGAAGTTCTGCCGCCACTGACGAAAGGGATGCGGCAATGCAACCCCTGACCGATGGGAACCCAGAAGACGGCGAGCGAGAACCTCTCACCCTGTCCGCCCGGAAGAAGACACACCACGCAAGTAGAATGATCGACGCCATCCCAGTGATGCCCCAGCCTTTCCGTTTAAGACGTGCCCTTTTGCAAAACCCTGGCCGATTAGCACGAGGCTTAGTCGTACCCCTAAGTTGTACCCCCGTGCTTAATAAAATAGTTGATGCTTATTGTTGTGGTGATTGTATGTTGGTTTGTTGTGTGCTACTTATATGGATACCGGCAGAAGGTAGATCTGCCTTATATATATGAATTAAAATAACTTAAACATCACAAAATCGTAATCCCGATTTGCCCAATCAACAGGTGACCCCCCGGAACGTTGCGAGGGCCTCCCGTGGCCGGAACCCCGTAGCCGCTAGTGTCGGAGCACATCCCGTTGAACAAGATCTTCCCCAAGGAGAGCAAGAAGTAAGTCAGAACCGAGGGGGAAGTCATGAGGGAGAACAACTACCACCACCCCACCCCTCGGAGACCTGGCACAAATCATCCATAACCAGACCCTCATACTAGAGACTCTGGCGAACGCCCTCATTAACCGGCAGCCGCGAGGGCAGAATATGAACGACAAGCTGACGGCCTTTCTAAGGACCAAGCCACCAACCTTCGCCGGATCCTGCAACCCGTTGGATGCTGACGACTGGTTGCGAGTAATTCAGAGGAAGCTCGAACCATTCGAATGCCAGGACCGGGATAAAGTCCTTCTGGCAGCTCACCAGCTCACCGGAACAGCATTATCCTGGTGGGAAAACTATTGTGCTGCAGCCGAAGACGCCTCTACCATCACCTGGGGAGAATTCGTAAGGGAATTCCGCCGCTACCACATTCCTTTGCCACCATGAAACGCAAGGCGGATGAATTCCGCGCACTACAACAAGGGAGTATGACGGTGGAAGAATACACCCACCGGTTCATAGAATTGGCCCGATATGCGCCGGAAGAGGTGAACGACGACGACAAAAAGCAAGACATGTTCAAGAAGGGGTTAAGCCCAGAGCTCCGGACCTTGCTTACTCCCCAGATCTATCCGGACTTCAACACCCTAATGAACAAGGCCATCCTCACGGAAAGGGCCAAGGCCGAAGAAAGAAAGGACAACAAACGCAAGTTCTTGGAAAGTAAGGCTCGCCAACAAGACCGTTTCCAGAAGCCGAGGAATTCCAGCTATACTGCACCAGGAACTCAGGCCCCAATGCAGTATAGAACTCAGTCCCAGGTGACAGGTTCACAGGCCCCGCCTAGAAGCCAGAATACCTCGAGGGCCCCGCAAAGCAATGCAAGTCAGGCCACCCCCGACAACAACAATGTTAGGGCTTGTTTCAACTGCCGAGAGATAGGGCACTTCATCGCCAATTGCCCCTACGCCAAGAATAAGCCGGCAACGTCGACCTTCTCCAACACAGTGAATGGGCCCAGACCAGCCCTGACCGGTGCCAACCGAGTGCCCGTCCGCAACAACGACAACGGCCAGCAGGTGAAGCAGCAATCATTTGGACGAGCCCGCGTCAATCACATCGACGCGCAGGAGGCTCAAGAAGCTCAGGGCGTAGTGCTCGGTGAGTACTTAGTCAACTCAGCTCTGGCGACAGTATTATTCGATTCTGGAGCATCGCACTCGTTTATATCCTCGAGCTATGTGGAGAAACACAAAATACCTACAGTACTACTAAGAACACCCCTATTAACCCGGACGCCTGGAGGCGACATCAATTGCCAATTAGGTTGTTCACGGGTAAGGATCAACTTAAGTGGGGTAGACTTTCTAGCAGATTTGGTAGTACTTAAGCCTGGGGGAATAGACGTGATCCTTGGGATGGATTGGTTAAGCCGACACAATGGTCTCATAGGCTGTACCGACAAAGTGGTACACTTAACAAACCACGAGGGAGTACAAGTGGTCTGCCGTACCCGGGATAGTAAGTTTGATCCAATGGTGTTTAGCGTGGACGCCAAGCCCTTAGAAGGAGTCCCGGTAGTAAGCGAATACCCAGATGTATTCCCCGAAGAGCTTCCCGGTATGCCGCCAGATAGGGATATAGAATTCGTCATAGACCTTATCCCCGGAACATCCCCCATAGCCAAGAGACCCTATAGGATGGCGGCCTCTGAATTGGCAGAATTAAAGAAGCAACTAGAAGAACTGCAGAGGATTGGCTTTATCCGACCAAGCTCGTCGCCGTGGGGAGCCCCAGTGCTGTTTGTCAAGAAGAAAGATGGGAGTATGAGGTTGTGTGTGGACTACCGAGCACTGAACGAGGTTACCATTAAGAACAAGTACCCCCTCCCCAGGATTGATGACCTTTTCGATCAGCTAAAAGGAGCCAAGTATTTTTCCAAGATCGATCTAAGGTCAGGATATTTCCAGCTCAAGATCAGAGAAGATGATATTCCTAAGACAGCTTTCGTCACCCGCTACGGGCAATTCGAGTTCACCGTAATGTCCTTCGGACTAACCAATGCCCCTGCCTATTTTATGAACCTCATGAACAAGGTATTTATGGACGAGCTAGATAAGTTTGTCGTAGTCTTTATCGACGACATACTCATCTACTCCAAGAGTGTTCAGGAACATGAGCAACATCTGCGGGTAGTATTGGAGAAGCTGAGGTCACATGGGCTCTATGCTAAGTTCAGCAAGTGCGAATTCTGGCTGGAAAGAGTAGCTTTCCTTGGTCACATCCTGACTGCAGAAGGTGTGGCAGTGGACCCAGAGAAGGTTGAAGCCGTATCCAATTGGCAGCAACCGACTAACGTTAGTGAGATCAGAAGTTTTCTTGGATTAGCCGGATACTATCGGAGATTTATTGAAGGATTCTCTAAGATAGCCCGACCCATGACGGAACTTCTTAAGAAGGAGAAAAAGTTCGCTTGGACAGAATCCTGCGAGAGGAGTTTTCAAGAATTGAAGCGAAGACTGACGACCGCCCCAGTGCTGACCCTACCGGACATTCATCGGGACTTTGTCATTTATTGTGACGCATCCCGACAAGGATTAGGGTGCGTACTGATGCAAGACGGGAAAGTCGTTGCATATGCCTCCCGCCAACTCAAGACCCATGAGCAAAACTATCCGACCCATGATTTGGAACTAGCAGCTGTAGTGCATGCCCTTAAGATTTGGAGACATTACCTGATCGGGAATAAGTGTGAGGTTTACACCGACCACAAGAGTCTGAAGTATATCTTTACCCAGCCGGATTTAAATTTAAGGCAGAGAAGATGGTTGGAGTTGGTCAAGGACTATAATTTGGAAATTCAGTATCACCCCGGAAAGGCGAATGTGGTAGCCGACGCCTTAAGCCGGAAATCCTATGGACCCAAGGATAACAACCTGCGCGAGGAAATGGCACGATTAAATGTGCACATTGTCCCTCAAGGTTCCAGCCATGTGTTAAGCGTCCAATCAACCCTAGAGGATAGAATTAGAGAGGCTCAAAGCTCGGATCAGGAGTTAGTAAAGATCTGCAAGCAAACTGGAGAAAACAAAGCGCCAGGTTTCAGAGTGGACGATAAGGGAACATTATGGTACGAGGATAGAATTTGTGTACCCCAGAACGGAGATTTCCGGCAATTGATCATGGACGAAGCCCATAACTCGGCCTACTCCATCCACCCAGGATCCACCAAAATGTATATGGACATAAGGCAAAAATACTGGTGGAATGGAATGAAAGCGGATATCGCACGATTTGTGGCACATTGTGATACCTGCCAAAGGATCAAGGCCGAACATCAAAAGCCGGCAGGATTATTGCAACCCTTGCCTATCCCGGTTTGGAAATGGGATGAGATAGGAATGGACTTTGTAGTGGGACTACCCCGAACACAGAAGGGACACGATTCCATATGGGTAATTGTGGACCGACTCACTAAATCGGCACATTTCATACCCGTAAGGACCACTTATGGCGGAGAAAAGCTGGCAAAACTTTACGTGGAAAATATAGTGAAGTTGCATGGAGTGCCCAGTAGAATCGTCTCGGATAGAGGGACCCAATTTACATCTAGGTTTTGGAAAAGCCTACATAAAGCCATGGGCACTAAGTTAGAGTTTAGCTCCGCATACCACCCACAGACGGATGGTCAAACCGAGAGGGTGAATCAGATCATGGAAGATATGCTGAGAGCATGTGTCCTGACCTATGGAAACGATTGGGAACAGAGTCTGCCCTATGCAGAATTCTCGTACAATAATAGTTACCAAGCCAGCCTGGGTATGTCGCCATTCGAAGCCCTCTACGGAAGAAAGTGCAAAACTCCCTTGATGTGGTCGGAAGTTGGAGAGCGTGCACTAGTAGGACCCGCGCTCATAAAAGAAGCAGAAGAAAAGGTAGCGGAAATCCGCGAGAAATTAAAAGCGGCTCAGTCCCGACAAAAGAGCTATGCGGACAAGAAGAGGCGGGAGATAAGCTTCAATCCGGGAGATTTTGTCTACCTCAAAGTCTCACCCATTCGAGGGACACGAAGATTTCAGGTACAAGGAAAATTAGCCCCTCGATACATTGGGCCGTATCGGGTTCTAAAGAAGGTAGGAGCAGTGGCATACCGACTGGAGTTACCGGAAGAAATGTCAGATATACATCCAGTGTTTCACGTCTCGCAATTAAGGAGATGTTTGAGAGTACCCGAAGGAGAACACGTGCCGGTAGAAACAATAGACCTGCAACCGGATCTGCGATATCAAGAAGTGCCGGTCAGAATCCTGGACACCGTCACTAGGAGAACGAGAAACTCCGAAGTACGAATATGCAGAGTTCAATGGAGCAGACATGGGGTGGAGGAAGCGACTTGGGAACGCGAAGAGGCGCTAAAGAAGGAGTTTCCCCATCTATTTCGGGGCCAGCCGAATCTCGAGGACGAGATTCATTTAAGTGGGGTAGGTTTGTGACGCCCTAAAAACTTACCAAAATCAAATCACGCGTTAGAACGTTTCGATTAAAAACCACTCGTCGCCAGACCATAGCCCTAACCCCGACCGTATCGCCATCCCATCCCGCGTCGCTCGGAAGCCTGCCGTTCGCGCGCGGTCACCGCCGCGAATAGCGCCGGCGCAAGTCATTTCTCGCGCAGCGCACGAATCCCGCGCGCGCGTGGCCCATCGGTCGCGGCTGCGGCCGCGATTGGCGCCGACGCGTTTTCTTTTCCCCTCGCCGTTCCCCTCGCGCCGCGCGTTTCCCCGCGTGGCCGACCGGCCGCGGTCACCGCCGCGACCGGCGCCGGCCCTTCTCCCTCCCTCTTTTTCTTTTCTTTCTTTCCCTTTATTTCTTTTTCCCTTTTTCCTTTTCTCTCCTTTTCCTTTCTTTCTTTTCTCCCTCCCCTCCCTTTTCTTCCTCCTCCCTTCCTTCCTGTTTTTCCCCTTTCCCCCTGCTCCCGCGCGCGTGCCCGGCCGCACCAGCCGCGCCGGCCACCGGCCCCCCCCTTCCCCTCGCGCGCGCCTGTGCCCGGCCGCCCGTACCCGCGCGTGCACCACGTGCCGCGCCGCCCGCCGTGCCGCCCGTCGCTGGCGCACGCGTGCGGCCGCACGGCCGCCGTGGCGCACACGCCGCCGCCCGCTGTGCCGCCTCGCCGCCCGCGCCTCCCCTGTGCCGCCTCGCCGCCCGCGCCCCCCCTCTGTGCCGCACACCGCCGCCCGGCCCCCCCACGTGCACGGCTGAGCCCCGTCGCAAGCCACGGGCGCCATTAATGGCCGCCCGTGGAGCCACCCGCCGGCCGCCGCCTCCCCCTACCGCCGGCCGCCTATAAATAGGCCCGGCCGCACCCCGGCACCCCCCACAACCTGCCCCGCCACCTGGCCCCTCGCCTCCACCGCCCTAGCGCCACCACGCCGAGCTCCAGTACCCGCCGCCGCAGCCCGCCGTCGCCCCGCCTCCGCGCGCTACCCCGGCCCGAGGTGAGGCCGGGAACGAGTTCCCCGTGGTCCCCTCTCTCTTTTCCCCCTCTCACCCGAGCCGCCCGGACCCTAGGTGGCCGGAGTTGGCCGCCGGCGCTTCCCCCCCCCACTCTCCTCTGTTTCCTGTGAGGGGAGGAAGAAGGAGGAGGCCCTTTTGCGAAAAACCCCCTGGCCTCCCCTGTTTGTTCCAAAGAAACCCCTTTATCCATTCTCTTTTGCAAAAATAGCCCTACCCTTTCCGTTAATTCAAATCAAACCCCTCGGAACATAAACCTAAACATAATCGACACCTTTTAGCATGCTTAGGGTATTTCTAGGATTTACAAATAGGTCCGCACTCTTTCCGGATATTTACGAACAAGCCCTCGAACCCCCGTTTGAGCCCTGAAACCACCTTTAGCGCGTCATTTTATGTGCGAAACGACCTCCGATTGACCTGAAACTTTGCCACGCCCTTTCTAGTATAGTTTTAGCCATGCCATTAAGAAACCACCCAGAGATATTGCCCCTAACTCCGTAACTAAATTATTTCCGATTTAAGCCTATCGGTAAAAGCTTTTAGTTCTTTCGCTTGATTGTGTGTCTGTTTGTTTGCGTCGTAGGACACGGAGTGAACGACGAGGTCCCCGACCGCGACCAAGCAACTGAGGACCAGTACTGCGACCCCGAACCCGAAGGACAGTGCTCCGATCAGGACTTCCCGCAAGGGTTTGACGATGGCAAGTTCAATTCCGCCCTTTGATGCATGTTTCTGTCCTAGTTTTTATAAACACAACCTAGTGGCCTGTTTTATAAAATTGCATGGTTTTGCGTGCTGAAAACATGGTAGGATAGCCACCCTTGTTTGAGATAACCCTACCTTGACCACCTGATTTTATAAAGAAAATGTGTGTGTGAGGGAAGGGATAAAATGCGGTTTTGAAAAGTGAGTTAGACGGGATGGATGGCAATGCGGTGTGAATTGCCGTTGGTGTGCTCGTACCTGTGTGGTTGAGCTAGGAAGGGAGATATCCATCTTGTCACCTCTAAGGACCGAGTTGATGTGACATCTCACCTAGCTTCTTGTCGTGCGAACCACTTGACCGTTGTATGGGCAACGGCTTAGCATAAATCCCACTAGTTAGTCTGATAGCCACCAGGCGAGCTGAGAGCAACGGGTGATCGAGGAGAAGGGATAAGATCTGTGTGACTTATGCCCCGGTTAAACCTCGGAGATAGGTCGAATGACCCCTTGATGGATCCCGTGGTGGCTAGTCAGGTCTAGCTAAGGTGGGTAATGGCTTTGTTGGGATCTGCACCGGCACTAAGGTGTTCGTGCTGTGGTACCCCACCTGTGGGTAAAGTTGCACACCTCTGCAGAGTTAAAATCTATTCGAATAGCCGTGCCCACGGTATTGGGCAGGTTACGGTGTGGTCACATAACTAGTGTTTATCTCTGGGAATGGATGGGCTGGTGTGAGTTGTTTGGAAAGTGTCCGGCAGTTGTGCCGTGTGCTACGGCGGACGGGGAGTCCGGTAGCAGTTTAAAACTTGGATCCTGTGTGGATCAAAATCGTGTGTTTTTGGTGCCAGAAAACTCGTTTTGGAAATCGTTTTCAAACGAACCCTTGCATACAGTTGAGTTTTTCACAAATGAACCATAACCTATCCTTGGATTGTCCTGTGCATATGATTACTGTTATACCCCCTCCGTGGGTGTGATTGGACTTGCTGAGTACGTTTGTACTCACCCCTCTCTTACTTTTACAGTGGAAGACCCAGACTACATCCCCGAAGACAACGAGTAGGGTTTCGTCCTGCACCCAGTCTTGCCTGTGGTTGAGGCCACCGTTGGATTCCGCATGGCGCAAGACTCTGATGACCCTTTGTTCGTAGCTAGTGTAGTTGTGTGGGTTCTGGTTGTAATCCTCGCGATAGTGGCGCTTCACTGCCCATTACCGCGTAGAGTTGTACGGTGATGTACCATCTGATGTAATAAAAGTGTTATCAGCCTCCTGGGACTGATAAATCAACACTTTTAAGTCTTCCCTGATGGGGGGACGCTTCAGTATGCTACGTTGTAATTTAGTGGAGGGTGAGGAACCCGCTATGGCTAGATTTTTTAGAGGGTTAAATCGAGAAATTCAGGATATTCTTGCTTATAAAGATTATACTAACGTAACCCGTTTATTTCATTTTGCTTGTAAAGCTGAAAGGGAGGTGCAGGGACGACAGGCTAGTACTAGGCCTAATGTTTCTGCAGGTAAATCGATATCATGGCAGCCACGCACAAATACTTCTATGGGCAGACATGCACCTATACCAACTCCTTCACCGAGTCGTGCAGCAGCACCTTCTCCATCCAGCGACAAACCATGTGCTCCTCCCACCACTTCAGCAACCAAGACTGTCCAGAAGCCAGCCGTTAGTGCTTCCTCGATTGCATCCATGGGTAGAACAAGAGATGTCTAGTGTCATCGTTGCAAGGGCTTTGGGCACGTGCAGCGTGACTATCCTAGCACGCACGTTTTGGTGATCAAAGATGATGGTGCATATTCCTTCGCTAGTGATTTGGATGAAGATACACTTGCTTTGTTTGCTGCTGACCATGCAGGTAACGAGGGAACACCAGAAGAATATATTGATGCAGGTGCCGCCAAACACTACGAGAGTCTCATTGTGCTGCGTGTGCTTAGTGCACAAATGGAGGAGGCGGAGCAAAATCAGCGACACACACTGTTCCAAACCAAGTGTGTCATTAAAGAGCGTTCCTGTCGTATGATCATTGATGGAGGTAGCTGCAACAATTTGGCTAGCAGCGAAATGGTGGAGAAACTTGCACTCAGCACCAAACCACACCCACATCCGTATCACATTCAATGGCTAAATAACAGTGGTAAGGCTAAGGTAACGAGGCTGGTGTGCATTAATTTTGCAATCGGATTATATCACGATGTTGTTGAGTGCGATGTTGTGCCTATGCAATCTTGTCATATTCTACTCGATACATCTTGGCAATTCGATACGGATTGTGTGCGTCATGGTAGATCAAATCATTTTTCGCTCTTGCACCATGATAAGAAAATTGTGTTGCTTCCTATGTCTCCTGAAGCTATTGTGCGTGATGATATTGCTAGAGCAGACAAAGCTAAAAGTGAGAATAATAAAATTGTCAAGTTGGTTGCTAATAAGCAAGATGAGATACGATTGAAAGGTACTTGCTTGCTTGCTACTAAATCTGATATTAATGACTTGATTGCTACCACTTCTGTTGCCTATGCTTTGGTATGCAAAGATGCTTTGATTTCCATTCACGATATGCAGCACTCCTTGCCCCCTGCTGTCGCTAATATTTTGCAGGAGTATTCTGATGTGTTTCCAAGTGAAATATCAGTAGGGCTGCCACCAATACGAGGGATTGAGCACCAAATTTATCTAATTCCAAGTGCATCGTTGCCCAACTGTGCGCTGTATAGGACCAATCCGGAAGAAACGAAAGAGATTCAGCGACAAGTGCAAGAACTACTCGACAAAGGTTATGTACATGAGTCCTTTAGTCCTTGTGCTGTTCCGATCATTTTAGTCCCCAAGAAAGATGGAACATGGCGTATGTGTGTTGATTGTAGAGCTATTAATAATATCACAATTCGATATCGACATCCTATTCCACGTTTGGATGATATGCTTGATGAATTGAGTGGTGCTGTTATGTTTAGCAAAGTTGATTTGCGTAGTGGTTACCACTAGATTCGTATGAAATTGGGAGATGAATGGAAAACTGCTTTCAAAACTAAGTTCGGGTTATATGAGTGGCTAGTCATGCCTTTTGGGTTAACTAATGCACCTAGTACATTCATGCGATTAATGAACAAGGTTCTGCGTGCTTTCATTGGAAAATTTATTGTTGTCTACTTTGATGATATATTGATTTACAACAAATCTATGGAGGCACATCTTGATCATTTATGTGCTGTTTTTAATGCTTTACATGATGCACGTTTATTTGGTAACCTTGAGAAGTGCGTATTTTGCACAGATCAAGTATCTTTTCTTGGCTATGTCATCACTCCACAGGGAATTGAAGTTGATCAAGCCAAGATGGAAGCTATTCAGGGATGGCCTGTACCAAAGACCATCACATAGGTGCGGACTTTTCTAGAACTTGCTGGGTTCTATCATCGCTTTGTGAAGGATTTCAGCACCATTGCAGCACCATTGAATGCGCTTACGAAGAAGGGGGTGCCTTTTTCTTAGGGCACCACATAAGAGAATGCGTTCACCATGTTGAAAGATAAGTTGATACATGCACCTCTCCTCCTACTTCCTGATTTTAATAAGACCTTTGAGCTTGAATGTGATGCTAGTGGAATTGGTTTGGGTGGTGTTTTATTACAAGATGGTAAACCTGTTGCATATTTTAGTGAGAAATTGAGCGGACCTGTTCTAAATTATTCTACTTATGACGAGGAATTGTATGCTCTTGTGCGCACATTAGAAACATGGCAGCATTATTTGTGGCCCAAAGAGTTTGTTATACATTCTGATCATGAATCTTTGAAACGTATGTTTATATTCTACTTATTCTCTTACTCTTGAAAAATCAACATCCATAACGTACTCCATTAACATTTTGAATATACATGCTCAACCTTTTGGATATATTATTTCAAAATTTGTACATAAATTGTTAAACTAGCTTATCCAAAATGATAAGTTTGGTTTCACAAAAGAGTTTATAAACTAGAATCAATATACATGATTAGTTATAGAGATTGAAAAAATAAAAAAAAATCAGCTTGAACCTATGTCTTGTGGTACATGGAACCGATGGTGGACCGAGTGTGCCTTTTGGTTCTCTAATATGAATAGGAGGTCCCAAATCTTTTGTGTGTGTGTTGGTGGGGGGTGGGGGATCTTCTCTTCCGTCAAGGTGGATTGTTAGCCTCCACCCACACCACTCTCTTTCTCTAGTGATAAGTGGTCCACCACTCTTTCTTACGTTGTTTTCCTTTCTCCGTTCTTGGCCTAGCTTCCAAATGGGCTCTTCGACATGCTCTTCCTTAGTGAGAAAAACCTTCCTCTTTTCTTAGCCTTTCAAATGGGCTCCTCGACATGCTCTTCCTTACTGAGGTTAGGGTTCGAGGTTGGATTGTTGCGATGTCATTGGGTATTAGAGAGAGGGCTTTAGGCGGTGGCTCGTTGATAATGGTAAAGTGGTATGGCAGTGTGTTGTTGGCTGCGGGTGGTGGGGAGATATTTGGTGATTGGCGGTGAATGGGAAATTGTTGTAGTACCTCGATGAAGGTGGGTTAGGAAGGTGAGGGTCGGTGGTGGTGGACCTGACAACAAGGAGAGCTACCAAGGGCAAATGGAGAGTGGTGAAGTAAGGGAGAAGATACCTTGGTGGAGATTGTGAAGAAAAGATGAACAAAGAGAAAACGGGTGGACATGGAAGCAAAGGGCTTCAGCCTTCCTCTATCTGATGAGGTAGAGGGTGTGGTTTGGAAGAATTTTAATTTGGACCATGTGATATGACATCAAGCAGATATATGTATCTTCGGTTATACTCCACACTATGTAAGAAGGAAGACACCATCACAGGAGATACGGTTTCTATACGTGTCTCCTATAATTTATTGAAGACGCACGGTAACAACCCGCATCTTCGTAAGTATAAGTTTGTCAATTTTCGGAGATGCGGATACCCAACACGCGTCTTGGTATATAATCCGGACCCGTATGCAATATAGTTAAATTCTCTGGCGTCCATCTCATCTCTGCGAGTCTCCCTCCCGATCCAAATCCTCCGCCGCGTCGCATCGCCCCTTCTCTCCCCTGCCGCGTCGCCCACTCCCCCTCTTCCCCCGCCGCACCCTCCCCTCCCCTCCCTTCTCTCCCCCGCCGCCACCTCCTACACTGCCAGCGGCGGGAGCTCGAGGCCCGGGCCGAGATGGCCGGCCGACGTAGGAGCTCGACCGCGGGTGGATCCGGAGGCGGGTTGCCGGCAGCGGGAGCTCCACGCGCGTGATGAGGCGGCCTGCCGGCGCGGGAGATCGACGCGGGGTGGAGGTGCGGGAGCTCCACGCGGCTGCCCGACACAGGAGTTCGAGGCGGGGCGGAGGCGTCCGTCCTCACGCCCCATGTTTGATTGGCAGCGGCAGTGTGTGAGGTCTCCGGCGCGTGGTACGGGCGCCACATGGACTCCGCCGAGCGCGCGATACGCGCCCGCCTCTCCCTCGTCGACCTCATCCTCGAGGTCCGCGTCGCGCGCGTACCCGCCTCCTCTGCGTTCGAGCCTCTCCACCTCCGCAGGCCTGTGGAGCCTGATGGCCGCCAGGTCTACATGCTCAACAAGGGCGATCTGGCTGAGGCGTACGAGATCAAGGTAAATCAAGTCGAACCCTGCACTGCTATTGGGGAAATTTGACGGCTGGTTCTGAATTCTGATGTACGTGGGCTGCTCGCGGTGGTGCAGAAGTGGATGGCGTACATGAAGAAGAAGAGGACCTGCCCGTGCATTGCGGTCAATTCGCACAAGAGGGAAAGCACCAAGGAGGTAAGGAGCGTCGCTTGTGGAGTACTAGCTAGTTTATCTAAGTAGTAAATAGATTTTAACATTTGGGTAGGCGATTTTGATTCGATGCTACCGCAGATGTCTTGTCTGATTGCGCTAGCATATTTTTACTGTTATTTAGTTATTGAGTGTTGTGCGATCGAGGATCAAGCATGGCGAGAGTGATTGCACGGGAACAGTCCTCCTCATCGGAATTCCTAACGTTGGCAAGTCTGCCATTGTTAACGCAATGCATCATATTGGGGGAATTGGGGCAGCAGGTGATATATACCGATTGGTTATTGCTGCTCTATTATTTGTGTTTCATCTCCTTTGGTTCTGTTATGATTGTTAATTCTGATATCCCGACTCCTGATGAGTGTCACTCTCAGTCCCTTGTTTGATTCTGGGGTTGAATCAGTAGGCAACCCGGTGCCCAGAAATTGAGATATTTTTGTTGCTTCCTTTGGAACAGGGATCCTTTTGTCTAGAAGCATGTGAAGGGACCGAAGTGGCTCCAGTTGCTTGTTGGGGTCAGTCTTCGTATTTATTTAGTGATATGATGTACATGTATGAGTAATCGAGTCACTTTACATGTTCTATTGTTATTTATATTTGGTAGTTTTCTTCTGCTCCTTGGGAAGATTGCTCTATTGCTTTGGTGACATTGCAAAGTATATATCCTTGAATCCTGCTTCTTGCATTTAGTCAAGCTGCATAAATCATATGCTGCATTTGTGTTGCACTTGAACTCTATTCACGCTGGTTCTTGCTGATTGCACTTTCCTCCTGCAGGGATTTGAGCAGGTGAACTTACGACCGTGTGCACTGCAGATAAGTCTCCCCCTTTCCTATTCACCCCCTTTTTCATCTATGTTGGAGTGCATATGTATGCATGTGATTGAATGGAGAAAATGTAGGCATGTACTTGGAAGTTGCAACTGTGATCCACTGCAATCACTTGTGATTATTCTATTATTTGTTGTTTTCTGATATTCCGTAAGCCTGTAAACATAGATTGATATCTAACACCCAAAGTATACCATGTAATTGTTAACTATGTTTCTTTATTTGTGTTTTGACCTATCTAATCTCAAATTTTTTGTTATGCCCTCGGTCCATTATTAGCATATATAGTTTCACATGTTGAGATGTTTTCTGCTCCAAGTGTAGCACATTAGCAATATAGAAACCTGACTTAAAGAAAATATGCCCTCTTTTGCATCTCAAAATTGTTGATTCCAAGATGTGCGGCATCAAGAAAATATGCCCTGTTTCACATTAGCAATATATGTCGTGCTGATTATTTGCTTCTAGTAACTCTTGCATGCAGACTCTGAATGTATGTGTAGATAATATGCTCTCTTTTACATTAGCAACAGTTTTGTGTTTATCCTTTGTACATTGGAGTTCATTCCTTGTAGTTAAATATGACCATATATAAAATACCAATTTGCAAGCTTGCAACACCTTTTTAATGGGTAGAAGTTAAACATGTTTAAGGAGCTTATGGTAGGAAGCTAAATTTTGCATGTTTTTTCACTTAACTTTAACTTTGTGCAGGTACTGCCTTCGTTAAGGGAGAAGCATGATGAGTTTATGTTGAGGGAGCTAGTGCAAAGGTGGTCAAACCATAAAGTGATGGTTCGGTGGCTCTCACGTTTCTTTTATTATCTTGATCGGTACTTCATCACGAGGTCACTTACTCCACTTAAAGAAGTTGGGCTTGCTTCCGAGAGTTTTATATTGTGATTCATAGAAACAACAGAGTGTTTGTCATAGTGTATGTTAGAATACATGTGAAAGTATTTGTGATTTATATAATGGATAAAACCTGTGTATTTGTGATTTATATATAGTGGATTTGTATGAGTTAAATAGATTAGGATGTAATGTATATAGTGGATAAAGCATGTGGAATTGTGATGTAAAGAATGGATAAAGCATGTGCATATGTGATGTATATAAGAGTATATAATGTCCTTTTTCGTTTCTTTTTTTAATTCATCATAGGAACCTGCGTCTCCTATGCGAGGATGCGAGGGTCATTGGAGATGCGGGTTTGTAAAAATGCATCTCTCCTATATGAGGGTTCTTGGAGACGCGGATTTGTAAGAATGCGTCTCCAATGACCTCTCTCATAGGAGATGCGGAAAAATCGTGTCTTGTGACTTCACATCAGAGACATGAATCTGGAGACATGAAAAAACGTGTTTTGTGTGTGAGTTAACCCGCATCTCCTAGTGCCACCTTGTGTATCAATCCCCAATTTTCCGTTTTGTAACTTTTTTTCTTTCAGAGGTGCTAGTGTAGAGACGACATGAGCTCTTACACCAAAAGTTGATTTTAAAGAGAAAATACACAAGTATGTGCCAGTTTACATGCTTGATTGCAGAGATAGTTGCGCAATGTTTGACTTTGGCCTTTGGAAATTTGATATTTAATATGACCAATTTTGCGTTATAAAACGTTTTGAATGTGTTTTCGCCAGATTTGCTAGTGTAGAGACGACGTAGGCTCTTCCACCAAAAGTTGATTTTAAAGAGAAAATACACAAGTATGTGCCAGTTTACATGCATGCTTGATCGCAGAGACAGTCGCGCATCGTTTGACTTTGGCTTTTTTGACATCTGATCTTTAATATGACCATCATGATTCATGCATCACGACGGATATGGTACTAAACATCAGCTCGAATACCTAAGAATTACACGCAAGTGTTGACAATATGTGCTGATGTGATGTGCAAGTCCTAACCAACCAAAACTCAGCTCTGAGCTTGACATCCACACTGTATATATACCACTTTGATAGCAAGGGCCTGTTTAGTTTCCGTAGCTGTAAATGTAAAAAACTTTTTGCAAAGAAATCTTACTAATTTGAAGTACTAAATGAAGTCTATTTACAAAACTTTTTGCACAGATGGGTTGTAAATCGCGAGACGAATCTAATGATGCTAATTAATCCATGATTAAGCAATAATTAGCGGATGGTTACTGTAGCATCACTGTTGCAAAATATGGATTAAGTAGGCTCATTAGATTCGTCTCGCGATTTACAGCCCATCCATGCAAAAAGTTTTATAAATAGATTTCATTTAGTACTTCAAATTAGTAAGATTGTTTTGAAAATTTTGCGTTTACGGTTTTTTTTTTTATAGCCTGCGAACTGAACAGGCTCGGCGCACATGGCAACAGAAGCACGGAAGCTTCGTCGAAGCACACGGCTAAGTTTACTGGAGCAGTATTTTGGCAGCAATGCTGTAGCACATAAGCTTGATTAAAATCCACTGCCTTTGCTCTTCTTCCCGCATCCCACGACTCCAAAATGGACGCGTGTCGCGCAGCGCGTATGCGACAGCGGCGGGAGGAAGGAGCGCGCAGGGGCGACGGAGGCCTCATGGGGTGGGGCGGGCCGCGGCGGCGCCCGGTGCTGCTGAGCGGTGGGCCACCGCTCAGCTGGATCCGCTTGGCAGCGGGCGGCCTTGGCCTCGTCCTCTGGGTGCTGCCGGCAAGGAGGCGAGGGGCGAGGCGGGCCGTGGCGGCGCTTGTACGCCGGCCGTGCAGCGTCCGGTGCTGCTGAGCGGTGGGCCAGCGCTCTGCTGGACCCGCTGGACAGTGGGCGGCCTCGGCCTCTGGGTGGTGCCGGCAAGGATGCGAGGGGCGAGGGGCACGATGGCTCCGCTGGGTAGGCCATGTAGGCGTGTCCCTTCATCCGTCCAGACCCCCATCGGAACAGTCCCCGGGTGGCGTCGCGCGGCGTTTGTATGCGTGTGCGCTGCCCCTCCTTTCTCTGCCGAAGCGGTCGGCGAGGACGCCCCCCCAGGATTCGATGCGCGCGCCAGCCATGGGTGAGATAAGTTCCCCCTGCTCATCGCATATCCTTCCCCCGCTTTATTCGTCCTCTCCCCTCGATTATGAACCCTAGTTTTTGATTCCCTATCTCCGTTCCTCCTGTTTTCTCGTCGCAAACCCCTGCGTGCAGATCTGTGAGCTCCAGCCCTTTGCGCACTCCTCTTTGTGCTGCTTTGAATCTGCTGTGCCTTGACCTGATCTGCCAGTTCTTGCTCTTTTGGTGCAGGTGCAGAGGCGGCCATAGATTCGGCTACCTAGGCCTAGGAGCGCCCATTGCAGGAAGGTGGCTCAACTGATTTTGATTTGGATCCTTCCTTTGCTTGATCTCATGCCGTGATTATTGAGTGATTGCATCTAATGCTCTTATCTCTAGGCCTTTTCGATTGTTTATGTTCAGTGCCTGTTGTGCCTTGCATCAGTAGAAGGACATTGTGATTACATCTCGTGCTTTTTCTTATGACTTCAGCAAGCTTCTTGGGTTTGAGCAGCAGCATCTCAGGGTGAGTTTGTTCCTCCTGTGTTCCTTTCCATGTGTTTGCAATTATTGCCCTAGATTAGTCTGGATGCAGTGACTTTTCCCTGTGAATAACATGAGTAGAAGTTCCATCTCAGGTTCCATCTTCTATAGTAATTAGTTTGCTTTTTGTATCGCTTTTTGTTGGAAATAAGGCTGTCACTGTTTTATTTACTTGCAGAAAGAACAATAAAATGTTGCTAGGAGTAAAAACATTATCAAATTTATTTAGTGTGCTTTCCCATTTTGTCATTACAATAGAATACCATTCTACTTATTGTCTGAATTTAATATATGAAGTGGGTATGTTTCCTGAATATCTTAATAATTGTTGTTTGCCTAGCTTCTTTGGTTCTATGACTTCAGTTAATTCTTAAAAATACCAAGCATAGTGAATCATGTAAGGATTAATAAATTTTATTTATCACTTAACTTATATTCAGCTTTCCCTTTTTTTCCTAGCTCTAGCTTTCAGAGCCACATGTAGAGAGCTAACACCTTAAGAGCCATATGTTAGTGCATATTTTTTTTAACTGCTCATCAAAATTCCCACTATAATCAGATTGATGTGCACCATGGTCTACTCTTTCAGTTTCAGAAGCTCCTACAGATCTCAAACTTCTTTACCTAATGTGTGATTTAGTCCCAAGTTTTAAGAACTTTCCATTCACTTTGTGATTTTTCTACATAAACAAGGAAACATGTTTTTAATGAAACATACCAATGTCGCTAGATCCGGAGTAGCATGTGGGCGGCACACGTTAGAGTGGCGGCGCAGCATGTGGAACTGGCAGGCTCCCCAAGCGACAAAAAGGCCGAGTGAAACTGCAGTGACTCTCCTTCAGATCCTGTAAGAACATGACAACCATCCTGAAATCGACATTATGTTTCATTTCTTGCCACCTGCTTTAATCAATAACTAAACCCATCGTCTATTCATGTTACGGATATGGATGAATGGATACATGCTGAATGAACTTTGGTTGCAAAGAGCACAGGAGATGGGTGCCAGCTAGCCATGAAATTGTTGATCGAGTGGGAATCCTTCTGAGATTGGCAAGGATTGGAAGGACTTGGAATTGATTCAATTTGTTGGTAAGAACCCTAACATCCTCGAATGGATTTTTTTTGCCTTGGGAACCTTTGGAATTGTTAGCTGCACAATGATACATTAGAGCTGGATTAACCCAACTGATTTATATGTCTGCAGATATTAAAACTTGCATTGAGAGACAAGATGATGGCGTACAGTTGTGATAGATTGATTACCTTTCAAGCATTTATGCTCTTGCTCTCTACTGGCAGTATTTATGCATGTTTCATGGCATTTATTCTTTTTTTCTTGGGTAAGCATGTTTTTTAAATCATTTGCAGTGTTTTGCAAGCAATGAAATATTCTATGAGAGTTCTAACTGTAACATAAAGTTATATTGAACTTAGCAAAACAAGAATGCAGTCGAAATTGTCAGTTTTCTAAAGTTCTGCAATGTGTTTCATGCGGAGCCTCAAATATCGTTTTGATGTTAGGGCCAATCGCTTGCAAGTCCCACCATCGAAGGTGTGTGGTGCCATCCCATATTGTTTGTTTTTCTACTAATTTTCTCCGAGTCAATGTGTTGGTTGTGTCTTGATTTGCTAGTTTCGGCCATGGTTTGATATATAATGCCCACCGTCTCATATGATTGATTTTTATCTAGGGCAATGGATGTATATTCTTCAGTTGCAAATAATGAAAGAAAACAACAATAACCTCACTGAGCTCAATTGCCGTATCTGTTCTGGAGAATGTTTGAGCTACAGTTTGCCAAAAAATTGAACACCACTTACAAGAAAATTGAACTGTATGCAGATTCAAAGATGTTTATCTCACTGAG
This sequence comes from Panicum hallii, assembly GCF_002211085.1. Classification (NCBI taxonomy): domain Eukaryota; kingdom Viridiplantae; phylum Streptophyta; class Magnoliopsida; order Poales; family Poaceae; genus Panicum; species Panicum hallii. Next base: position 22,738,870 of record NC_038042.1, read on the forward strand.
CTCAATTGCCGCCTCTGTTCTTTTTTTTGGGATATTTGTGTGGTGTTCAGTGCACTAAAAATCCAAAAAGGTGGATTACCAATGTATCTCTAGAGATCTCATATGTTTTCATTTCACTTTTCAAGGAACATTTAGGAAAGCAACATAGAGAGACGTTCTGCTGGTCTCTGTTAAGAAGCTTGATGATGAAGAACCATCGTCAATGGCTGATGTGCCAGAATTACAATAACCAAAAGACGAGACGAATTATTACAATCATTTGATGGGTATTGCTGGCAGTCTCCCTGCTTTAGCTTGGGTTGCATCCTTAGGAAAAGATTGTGATTAAAAGTTGACATTTTTTGCACTGCGTGAGTATGTTATTTAAGTTAACAAGTAATGGAGTGCATATGCCTATTTTATGTAGAAAAATTATGACTGTTATATAAGATATGGTGTGCCTAATCTTTGCTTTATGAACATAACCAAACATGTTGCAATATCTAGAAGAACATTTTCAAAATAATAGTATTGTTTATATTTTGAGAAAATAAGAAAAGTGTTTCTGCTTTGAAAATGTTAACTGCATTAGAACATCTCACATTCCAATATCATAACTTTGGCTTATCTATGTATAAGTTCAAACTAAAAAGTGTTGAATCAAATATGAAACATTTCACGTTCCAACTTTACAATTTTCTAGTGTAGTGTAGACTTGAGTTCCGAATGGATAGGTTGTGGCAACCGAAGCCCGTAGATTATCAGCTGTCGTCTTCTCCACCTTTTGTCATCACTAGACTCGCCGCGCAGACACGTATAGCCAATGGCCTGAAGGAGGCCGTTCGTCTCCGGTGTATTAGTGAATTATTACTCTTTCTAGTTTGTCACATCGTCTTGTTAGATAACGCATAAAGCGCTGCATGCACACGATCTAAAAATTTGCCATCCAACAACCACTGAAAGTTACTCGCACTTGCTTAAAAGATAGGTATCGAGATTCAACCCTAATAGTTGGAATCGCTCTCGCGCTGCATGGTTGGAATTGCTTAAAAGATAGTATTTGGTTCGGTAATTTTGGGACGTTAACTAATCGTAAAAACAAAGTTTATGATAAATGTGTTTGGTTTGATTAGACCCTAATCGGTTACCTTGCAATCAAGTATCAAGCTAGTGCAAATTCAACATTATTAATAGATACCGCTCACGTATGAGAGGGTGATCGAACTAACTGAACTGATTGATCTTGTCTCAATAAACACGTTCTCTCCCAATATATATGGACTAGAGAAGAAAATGAACTAAATTTTCACCTCAATCTCTCTGTCCCTCCGGATATGTACGAATAATTGTAGGGGATTAATATGTATCAAACAAGATATAATCAGTTAGCACAGTGGTCCTCTATATGCTTCCTGCTGCGATATGGTGGTGGTAGCCGGCTAACTTTAGAGGACCAAACAAACAAGAATCTTCTAGAACTTTTTCGGTTAATTCCCTCTCCAAAAGTATTAGGAGGACCGGATGAGATTGATAGAGATTTTGACCTGGAGGGATTCTCGAATGTCCCAATCCCTTTCAGCCAGTCAGCCTCTTCAAACCCAAGGAGCTCTTATTCTGTAATCATTCCCCGTGACCCGATACCGTTTGCGTTTGCGTTAGAAACCAATCAGCACGCAGAGCTAATTCCCTCGCTCTAGGCTTAGCGAGGATCTAGCTAGCTAGTCCATTAACAAAGAAGTGTGAAGACCGGGTACCACGACCGCACGCACGTTCCCCACATGTTTAGCATGTCGGAAAACTAATAAGGTATCTTGATTCCCATTTGTTTATGAACTATACTGATATGCCGAAAATGAGTTTATTTTATATAGTCAAAACCAAATTATTAATTAATTATTCCGTGTTACTGTTGTCGACTGCTACTCTCGTACCGAAATTACTGCGTTGACAGCCTTTTGACGGTTTCATCAACGAATAAATGAAATAAAGAAAAAAAAGAATAAAGTTTCAGGGGGCGCGCGCGGCCGTGGAACGTGTCTATAGAAACGTGTAGGGGTTGAAGACCCGGCGCTGCATCGCCCGCGCCGAGACATTTCGGCGTCGCTCAGGTCAATCCGTGCATTCCTTCCATCGCGCGCCCGCCCATTTAGTCGATCCGTTGCCATGGCGCCTCCCCAGAGCGGCGACGGCGGCGCGGCGGCAGGAGATCTCCTGGAGACCGGGCTGCTGGCCGCGGCCGCCGCCGGCGCCTTCAAGGAGGAGGCCGGGAGGGCGACGTCCACGTCGGGGCGCGTGGCGGACGACGAGCGGGTCGCGGGGGCGACGACGGCGTCCTCGCGGGTGCGGCGGGGCGCGCGGCTCGCGGCGGCGCAGCTGCAGGAGGTGTTCCTGGGCACGAGGCTGTTCCCGCTCTTCTCCGCCGTGCCGCTCGCCGTCGCCGCCCAGCTCCTCCGCCTCGGCCGGGTACGCAACAGTTACCTCACCCCTGATCTCCTGAGTCCGCGTAGATTAATTCTGGCTTGCTAATCGGCACTATCAACTAGCTAGTAATTACTTGCCGGCGATTGTTCTCTTGATCACCGGCATTTATTTCTGCTCTAACTCTAAGCAACAAGATTGATGGAAACGTCGCGCCGCGCACGAGGTCGTAGGAAATCGACTACTCCTAGACGATAGGAACGTGCAAAGCTTTTGTCTCTTTCCTCCATCGGAACTCGTATGTACGTAGGCAGTTACGTTTCGTGGTGATGAGCCGTATGCGTGGCCACGTCGACGGGCGGCGCGGCGAAGGCGGCCAGCAGCTTCCTCTTTCGCCGAGGACGGACGACACGCTCCTCGCACGCGATCGCTGCACGTCGTCGCTCCACGCCACGCGCCATAGGAGGGATAGAGGTAGACGATAGCATACGGCTATACCTGCTTTCTCCCCACTCAAATCCCTGCTCCTTAATTTCTTGTCAGTTGTCACCGTCACGGAGGGATGAACACAACACATGCGTGGTAAATAAAACTAGGTCGATTGGATCGATGACCATGAGCTTTAGAATGGATGCATGCAGTTAACTTTGCCCGTGCTGGTGAATGGAAATGGTGGCCAGCCTTCAAGTCAACGGTGCCCACAGCTCCCTGGCATGCTAGAAGGACATTCCTATACTTTCAGGGTTTTGCGATTGATTATTGAGTCCAAGAGCCCATAGGATGAGCATTATTTTTCTGTCTTTTCTTGTGTACGCTCGTCATTCACTCATTTGAATTGGATATATATATATACATACATACATACATATACAAATAGGTTAGTTAGCGCTGTAGTTCATACGGCATCGTCCAATCCCTTGTTGTGCCGCAACCGCAAGTAGTATATGGTTGCCATTTGGTGTTTGGTGAGGGTACGGTTCAGAGGTGCTCACAGCATGTCGACAAGGTTGCATTGGATGCGGTGTGATTTGTTCTTGTCGATTTCATGCCTAGGATAGCAATGAATCTTTTCCAAGCAAATGCCATAAGTCTGAAGGTGTTTCCTTAATTTTCTTTTGATGACTCTTACAGTTGTTTCCTCAGCAAAATTCGCTAGTCTGTTCCACATTCAAATATTAGAAGCAAGCAAGATTGAAACACATCGAATAACTTGACAGCTCATTCAGAATGTGCGATTCGATTCTAGTATTTGTAAAATGTGGCAAAAGTAGAAGTATGGTCCCCCGCTGCAAAATTCCAGTTCCGTGGAAATAAGGCTCTAAAGAGTGACATCCAAGGGATCGAATGCCATGCGCCCAGCTTTGGGTGCAACTAGGAGATACAGACGTGAGTGGTTGGTTTCAGCATATCAATTCAAAATAGCTGGAGAATACCATGAAAGGGTAGCTCAGAGTAAGTAAGCAATGTCAATGGCGTGGCAGGGACAGCTCGTAATTTAGCAAAGCAGCAGCTGCTATCACTGAAAATATCATACACATGCCTTGTTGATTTTCTCCTTAATTTACCGGTAGAACTCCTACTGTTTTGTTGAAAAATTGCTACTATTTTAAATGGGTTTATGCAAAATATGTGGGCACACTTTGCATAAACTTTTACAAAGTTCAGTTTGGTTACCAACATGATTAATTATCCCTCTAAGATTTCAGTTAGATGTTGCACGGATCTGATGTATGAAAAAAAAGAAAGGTGCCCATGTAGACATTTCACTGCACTTATCACGCCATGGAGATATTTCAAGCGGCTCCTGCGGCCGTGGAGGGCCAAGGAAGTGTTTGCCTGCCTGAGCCTAACTGATTAATACTAGCTAGCTTTTGGTAGAACAAACGAGACAGGCAGGCAAGCTGCTGTTGTTGTTTATAAAGCGGCAGCAGATGGCACACCTGTCAATCCATATCTCCCCAATTGGGTTGGGGTCGGGAGATTGTGACGTGCCTGAAGGAAAAAAAAAAGTGATCCACGACCACATCAGGCAGGTAAGCCGTGCACCTGTCGTGTCCCTGTCAGTTTGTCACGGCTCCTGGGGGTCTAGAGTAGTACAAGAGCTGTGGATCTTTCGATGCTGGCTCCATGGATTTCCTTGCTTACCCAAGCATTCTGTCTTTTGCTTGCAAAGTGGTTTAGAACCGTAGTGTTTGTAGAATGCTTCTTATTTTACCCTAACGCCTCCTTTAGAATATAACCAGCGAAACTCAGTTATTTGCTATGTGGAGCTGCTGAATTTCAAACAGTACTGCTACCATTTTCTGTGTTTTTTCTTTTTATTATTTTCAATGATCCTTTTTTACTTGTGCTGCCAACTTATCTCAAAAAGTTTTGGTCTGCTTAATTTCATCCAATATAATCCTTGTTAGAATTGACATATTTTGTGTATAGAACTTTCCTGTCGTGCTCATCTGAAAAAGTTGAGATGCGTGATTGATTTTTTGAAGGGTGGATATGTGACAGATGATAGGCATTCGAAAAAATTGGAGGCATGCCACACACGGGGATTTAAATACAGAATAAATAAACTTATGGATTAGTAGCTAGCAAATGCGGTCATAGGATGATTAGTCAAAGAACGTATTAGCCTACCCACGACTTGATCGATGCAAAAGACAATTGTCAGCTCATGGTGCCTTGACATCTGCAACTTGAGATTTCAAAGATTCGTTTTGGGCTCCTCGCTCCTTTGACATGTCCACTTTATTCCTCCTTGAGAATTGCATGATCTCGTGCAAGTTTTGGGGTAAGACCTGGCCTGTTTGCTGGGGCAATTCTGCTAGGATTTTGTTTTGAGCTCGAACAAATCCCTTATCTGAAAGAAAATTTCATGAAACAGTAGATTGGAGGATATTTACATGCCCATGTCCAAATAGGAATTGAAATTGGAGTGGAGGTAGCTCATCATCTTGTGATTACTGTAAAAAAAATATATGCACCTCTTCCAACGTAATGCCTCCATCCCATGAAGAGTGCAATCTTAGTTTTTCTTCAAATAGATTAGTGGTGGTGTGAAATAACCTCCATGGCCTCATTTATTGACTGCATGCAACTAACTAGACTTCCTAAAATCATGGATAGAAGTTAAAATTGGCTTGCAAGTCAGATCTGATCACTAAATTAGGAACTTCGTGTTCAATTCCTAGAATTGCAGTTTTTTATGAGATTTTTTCCAAATGCTAGGATTGAACTTTTCATAGGATGGAGGGAGTACAGTCTTCAATCTAGTTTACAATCACTGCCATGTGCCTCTGCAATCCGAAGAAAGGGATTGGCAAGGCTGGAGAGATTCTTCTGTTCTCCTGTTGCAATATGTGAGCAACACGACCATTAGAGATTGCTGCACTTTTGATGGCACACTTATATATACAAGCACAGGGATTGTTCGACAAATAACCTCAAAACAAATTCACACAGCAAAAGTTCAAAAATGCTTGCAGTTTCTTATTTTTATTTTACTATAATCTCTCCAACTAGTTGGATTTTCTTTTCGTCACACTTACCTCGCGAAATTGTTGCGGCAGGCCTGGGTGTTCGTTTTCAGCTTGATAGGCATGGCCCCCCTTGCCGAACGTGTGAGCTTCTTAAGCGAGTAAATCACTCAATTCCTTGTTTCCTTTTCCTGAGTGAGCGGTTGGCTATTCTGTTACTCATCATCAGACTGATCTCTGTTGTGCAGACATATTGCCGATACCGCAGGACCAACAGGTAACTAAATCTCTAATTTTTTTTCTTTATACCATGCAGCAAAATGTGCTGATAGGAAATTTTGCACACACACACATCTATCATGTTAGTGCAGTTAAATGATGAGTCATGATAAAAGACCTTCTACTCAAATACTGGAGTACATATTATAGTATGTGTTGACATAGCAACTTCCATTTTGGTATTCTTTTGAGTGTACTAACATCATATTTTGTGATTCAGAAAAGGAGTATCACAAATAACTTTTTTTTAAAAAAAATTCTTAGTTTTGAGTGCACGAGAACAAAAAGGTAGTACATGAAATTGCTTGTGATTCAGAAAAGGGCTAACACAAATTACTTTCCATTTTTTGGAGTTTTGTTAGCTTTGAGCGTAAATGCGTACTGAAATGTAGCAACTGAAAAAACACATGGAGCCAATTTTGGTTTCTCTATGATATACGAAATGAATTATGGCTACTTGTTATTTAGAACTAGTTCACAAGTCCCCTGTAATAATTTTTTCATGCATGTGCTTTTCTCATCGCAAAGCTTTATTAGTTATTACTTAGCATTCCTCCACAATTTGGAATAATTTTGATTACAGCTGGTGGGATTCTGAATGCAACATGTGGGAATGTACCTGAACTTATTATTGCACTCTTTGCTCTGCATAAGGAGAAGATGGAAATCTTGAAGTGGTCACTTTTAGGTTCCATATTATCCAATTTGCTGCTTGTTCTTGGTTCTTCCCTCCTGTGTGGTGGGCTTGCAAATACGGGCAAAGAACGTCCGCTAGACAGGGTAAGGATGCGGTTGCAAAGTGCCATTGGTAGAGCTTGGAAATATAGATGCCAGAATAACATGTGCCTAAAATTTTCTTTGATGTTCTTTAACAGAGACAAGCAGATGTGAGCATAGGCCTTCTGATGCTGGGTGTGCTCTGCCACATCTTACCTCTACTGTCTAAATACACCAATTGCACTGGAGATAGCATAAGTTCATCAGGTTCGGTTCTGGAATTATCAAGATTAAGTGCCATTGTAATGCTCACTGCCTACTTTGGAGGCCTCATCTTTCAGCTAAAAACCCATCGTCAAATTTTTGAGCGAGAGGTATAATGCCTTGTTTACTAAGAGTCTATTTGCGATTTTTGTGGTATGTTGCAATGTGGAATCTAGTCAGTTAGAAGAATATTAGCGACTATAGTGGGATTTTTTTATTACAACAAAATTTATGCTTCCAACTAGCAACTACCTAAAACATCGGACATAAATAAGTACTTTAAACCACCACATTCTCAAACTAAGGGTTCTGGGAATCATGTGAAATGAAAAATATAGAGACCAGAGGCATTTCCCTTTTCAGAAGTACTAATGGTTAGCTCTTCGAAAAAATATTTTTGTCTCTTTCAGATCTTCTCCAAGGATGATGAGAGCTATTTCAACTTGTTGTAGTCAGAATTATGAACAGCTTAATTTTATCTTCTAGGATTGTCAAACAATTTATTGTGGTTGTTAATATGAAGCACATAGTTTTGACTCTCTGCACAATTCGTATATATGCACCATGAACTCTTCTCCGATTTTAGTATGTCCACTAGTGCTTATTTTCCTATTAGTAGGATTTGATTTTATTCATATGTAGCTTTCCTCCTTTTCCTGAAAAATAAAACGAGAAAAAGTAGGAAAGGATCGCTGTCCATGCTTCACATTCTCCTATTGACTCATTTCCTAACAGTTTACTGATGTGTCCAAGAACTGATTGCAGGACAACTCAGAGAGCACCAACAATGATGATGATGGCAGTTCAGTTATAGGATTTGCCAGTGCAGTAATCTGGTTGATTGGGATGACTGTAGTCATTGCTGTGCTATCTAATTACATTGTCACTACAATTGAGGTACAACTTTTTTAGGGAACATACATCAAGGCCCTTTAATTCGTTTCCTTGCTATTTCTGCGATCTCTGTTTATTTGACAATTTTGTTTCCAGGAAGCATCAGAGTCACTAGGTATTCCACTCAGGTTCATCAGCATTATTCTACTTCCAATTGTTGGAAATGCTGCTGAGCATGCAGGCGCTATCATATTTGCTTTCAAGAACAAAATAGTATGGATGTATTTTGTTCTTTTGCTGAGTGCTTTCGGTTATTTAAGTTATCTTATTCAATGAATCATGTGATTATATGTGTCTTGTAGGATATCACCCTGGGCATTGCTCTTGGTTCGGCTACTCAAATTTCGCTGCTTGTGGTGAGAATTGAGAATCTTTCTTCTTGTTCAGTACACATTTAAGAATTACTCATCTTGTTTTGGAAACAACACCTTGCCCTTAACTGGTTCGCAAAAGCCTGCTGATTTAAAATTTCAGAACATTCAATTTGAATTCTTCAAATTTAATGTTTGTGTCATATAACAAGGCAAGACAATACATCTACTCTTCTATAGGTCATTGACCTGTAATACAATCTTTTTACCCTATTTGGTCCATAATGGCATTTTCAACTTTTTCGATTTTCACTGATAAGGAGTTTACTTATCACCAGGTGCCCATCATTCTGATTGTATCTTGGGTGAATGGCATCCCTATGGATCTCGACTTGAATCTTCTTGAGACTGGATCATTGGTTATGACTGTATTTACAACAGCATTTATGCTTCAGGTAATGACAGTAACTGCTAAAATAGATTATGAAAAAAAGCAGAACTAATTGATATTATTTGAAATGTGTATCTTTCTTTTGAGCAGATTATGGATCATTGCTTATGACTGTATTTGATGATGTTAATTGTATGCAGGATGACAAATGGCATTACTTGAAAGGCTTCAATTTGACACTTTGTTACCTTGTAATAGCAGTGTGCTTCTTCACCATAAAGGCCCTCCCAAGTAAGCCCATTGAACAGTAGGAACCTTTTTTTTAGCGTATATTTGCAAATGCTCGTGTTTCTGAACAAAATGTGGAGATTTACTGAACTTAAAATTTATATAAAAAAAGACCATAAGCTTTCACAACTGTGCAATTTCTAACAAGGTTTATTATGTATCAAAACATATTGTTTTGATTTGTCAAATTCCTACTAAAAGTCATACCTTCACTAATCTACTTTTGGGCTAACTTTGTTCAGCACCAAAGAAAGTACATGCCTGAGTTGCTTAAGGAGATGCTGAATCAAAGAAGGCTCATGCCTGAGCTGCTTAAAGAGATGTTGTCCATGTTTGGAATGAAATTGAGGCACGTCAGTTCAAGGTAGTAGACTGGCGTTCCCTGAAGCTCCTGATGATCAAGCTGTTGTTGAACACGACGGTGACCAACATATTTGACACTACATGCGACCGTTCGTTCTGTGGAAGTATTGCTGACAAAATGTGACTCGTTCTATTGTTTCTCCCTTAATATTACTGACAAATTAAGTGCGGTCGGATGCTCCAAGGAAGCTAATTTTAGGAAGTGATGTAACTATTGTTTTTGCATCTTATGCTTGTTAGTGCCTGGTTGTTAGATACTACGTGTGATTCTCGACCACGGCCACTACCATTATGTTGAGCCCAGTCAACAATCTCCTAACAAACCAACAAACATCCTATCAACTTGCTAACAAGTTCACTAAACCAAATCTGATAATTCGGAGTGACGAAACACCTGAAGGATATCCCCTGTCTTGCATCTGCTCCTAGCCACGCTGCCGCTTGTTGTGCCGATTCAACAACATACATGAGTTTGCCAATCTCAGATAGGCGCTCAACTGTACCTTCAAGGTTGTCTTCTGCCTCAAACTAAGAATGTATTCTACACATGTCAGAGCAAGCTCTAGGCAAGTGTAGAATCCACAGTTTTTTGGATGGTAAAATGGGATGGATAAGAAAGCATTGTGACTTCCGTTTGCTGGATCTTCTAGGCACTCCAAAGCACTTCAAGGATCATTCCAGTTCTAAATGTGTTTGGTCGGAGAGAAGGTTTGATGGAGATGATCCCACCAAGGATCCTTGAAGCAACCAACCTTACAACTACCTTATATAATAGATATGTGGATCAAAACAACCACTATTTATAATCTAAAATCCAGATTCTTATAATCTATAGCTACCATCCACATTCTTATAATCTGTATCCCATCTAAACATATCCTCACTTTGTATGCAGTCATTTGAGGTTACCTTTATCTGTGGTCATTTTTTCCTCGCTGATTTGTAGTTAGCGAATAGTAGTACTATTTCTGTAGGAATCTCATAGTGTAAAAGAAAAAAGAAGGTGCGCGCGGCATGCAATTGAAATCACTAGGAACCAGATGGTGGAGAAACTAAGCTTCTTCCTCGCAAAAAAAAAAATAGAGAAAACTAAGCTTCAATAATAAAGCAGAAGAAAAAAATGGCGGCATGAGTCTAAAGTGGAATAGAATCAGACGCTGGCTACGCAGAGGACGAAGCCAATCCTACACTAGACTCTGCTAGAGGACAGGAGGCAGCCCTGTATATAACATTCTCACAGCACATTCATGACTTCCGTCGTTTCCTAGCATGATAGTCAAAGAAAAGATGAGTAGAAAAGGCACAGCGAAGTCGGCTCTCTCTCTCTCTCTCTCTCTCTCATGTGTGTGTTGCTTCCTGATGCCTACTATCGTCAGGTACGCATTCTCTGCATTCTTTCATTTGTGCTTGTGACGATGATGATTAAGATCTGGGGTATGTAGCTTCTTTAGATCACTAGGAATGGGCCAGATGAGTTCATCTGCATCATGAGGGAGGGCGTTTTGCTCAAGACCGCGCAACCAATCCATATGACACCGCATCGCTGTCCTTGCCTATCATAATCTCGTCCAAATCACAAGGTAGAAGAAGAAGATGCATATATGGATAGGTCTCGACGGCGATGCGCTGGTTATGGTCAGGCTGTGTGGTCTTGCGCAATAGCGCCCAGCTTGCATGTCTCTCCCTCGTGTCCTAGCTCGAGAAATCTGTCCAAAGGTAGAAGAGAAGTGCTTCTGAACTCTATGGGAATGGGAATTACTTTTCTTGTTTTTTCTTGCCAGCTCATGGAAATTCTTTGTGCTATGCAACCTGAAAAGTAGACTAGATCTGATCGAATTAATATGGCGCGTGATCAAGTTTTTACTGTGTTCCTCGCTGAACAAAAAGTGAAAACAAGAACATACAACTGAAAACATCGTTCATCTTCAGTGTATTCTTTTGCCTTCACCAAAACGTGCTTGTTCACCATCTGATTATCCGTAGCCCAACCAACTTTTTCATAGTAGTAAGTTTTATGCTTGCAGACAAACCAAATCTACCAACTTTCTATTTTCGAACCCTGATTTTTATTTTTCTGGCTTCTGTTTCCTCCTCACAAACTGCAATACATCTTTACCGTGATCTATTCGTGAAGCAGATTGAGAAGCATTCATTTGCATTTTTTTGCTGTTTAATTATCAAGTTTGCATCACTTGACTTGCCATCTACGCAAGAATTTTACTGATCAATTTCACCAAGCTGTTAGACGTTACTATTCAGATTTTCAAGAACATGTATGTATGTTGGGACGACCTGCTACTTTTCCAAATTGTGCCTGAATAAGCCTGAATCTGATGACTTTCTTGATAATGTGTTGCACGGCTTCTGATTTATTATCAATTAACCTTGTATTGTTCTATAGAGCTACTTGAAATTAATGATCCTACCAGTTTTTCATCAAGTACAGATAGCATCCTTTCATATGTGTAAATTAGCGTGCCTGTTTTCTCGCTTTTTAAAGCTGTGTGTGAGGTTGGGAATTTTTCAAGCATTGTTGTATCACCTCGATGTAACTATGTTTGAATTTGATAAAATTTCCCCTTCCAAAAAAAATGTTGAAATTAGCATTGGCCTCAATGTCTAATAATGTCATACGTACGCAATAATATATACATCTATACCTCAGTCCCTCTGCAATAGTTCAAATGGACCTTAATTTGACAGCTTCTTTAAAAAGTGCTCTAGTATCTATATTGTCGGAGGAAATCTCCAGCCGGGTGGCGGAATGCACCTGCCTAATCCTAGTTTAGGAAGAGTTTGGGGGAGACGTAGGAGCGCTTGATCAAAGGGCGGATGAACACAAGAAAGACACGAGGATTTAGAGTGGTTCGGGCCGCCGGAGCATAACACCCTACGTCCACTTGAGTGTTGTATTGCTTGGGGAAGCCTAGGAAATTGTTGGGCCTTGTGAACCTTATGGACCTGGAAGTTTTTTTTTCTAACAAGTGCTCTCTCCCTTTTATAGACTAAGAGAGGTGCATACACTGAGCGGGATCCCGACAAGTGGGCCCGACCAACAGGAGCTTGTAATATGAGAGATATGTGATCTTCTTCTCCAGCTCCTTCCTGTAGTCCTCGCGATCGAGAAGTTGATGTGCGTATCTACAGCCAGGATATGGTCTTGTGCCGCCTTACCGGCACAGTGCCTGCTGTCAATGCTCACACAGTGGAGGACGTGCTGTCACTGTTGAGCTAGAACCCTCTGATAGGTGAAGGGGCTGCGCTGACCCGCCTCGTCGTCGCCTCCGCGCGCACTGTGGCAGTGCACGCCTCAGCTCTCCTGCAGCAGGCCATCACCCCTTGCTCACACGCGCGGCGCAGTGAGTTGACTGTACGCTGCTTGCCCGCGCACAGTGCTCGGTGATGCGACGCGCCGCCTTGGAAACAGGCGGGCTTACCGTGGTGTCAGCATACCTGCCTAGCGTGTCCGTGGGCAGGCCATGCCCTGTCTTGGGCAAGCGCAGTCCACCTACCCGCAATAAATGCAGTAGTTGGGCCGGCGTCCCGCGGAGGGCCTTCTGCCACGGGCACGTGGCAGGGTTGGCCCCGCAGCCGCCTCCCGGGCAGCTTGAGGCGGCACGTGGCGGCGCCGGACCCCTTCCGGGGGGAAGGGGGGTCTGGCCCCCCGGGGCCAGTCCGGATAGACAGGCCCAGAGGGGTTTGGCTCCCACACGTGGCGGCGCCGGACTCCCCTGGGGGGTCCGGGACTGTGGAGGCCATTTCCGTGCATGCTGTCCTCGTGGGCATGCGGAGGCGCCGGACCTATATGAGCACGGGGGGAGGTCCGGAGACCATGATCCCAGCTGTTAGGCCCGGACCGTACGCCCCGTCACCCATAGGACCAGGGCGAGATCACGGATAACCTTACGCCCATCTGGTTGGAGACCCTGTCAGACGACTTACTGACAGACAGGGCCTGCAGAGAGACTGATCTCCTTGCAGTGGGCTACCATGACCTTCTGGTAGTTGAGCAGCTCCTTGGCGATCATTGAGGAAAGGCGGCCGAGCATGTGGTGGCACGCGTCCACCACGATGCGCTTGGCGCACACGCTGGAGCCAGACACCATCACGCCCCTACCTGGGAGGCGACAGCGGCGCTCTAAGGGTTTGGAGGTGGTGGAGGCGGATCATGGGCCTACCACAACACGCTTGGCCCACACGTCAGGGCCGGACACCCTAGCAGGAGATACCCCTGTCTGTATGTACTGACAGAGACCCCCAGGCCCACCTCGGGTGAGGAACGAACCGCAGGTGGGGCCATATCCCAGCGTTGCGGTTGTCGTGAAGGGGCAGGGAAGACTTTTCCCCTTGGCAGGATCCCCGAGGGGCCCGCCTTCTGCCCGCGCTCCGCGCGCCAGACGGTTCAGGTTCTTGTCTTATTTGAGCCCGTCCCGCGGCTCTGGCGGTTCGGATTCCGCCTTCCCCTCCCCGCCTCCAGCAACCGCTCCTTTGACCGACGGGCCAGGGCCCACCGATCATAGAGGGTGAGAGACGGGGGCCTGGTGTAGCAAACCCTTCGGCTTCTCCTCGGTTGCCGTGGAGTTCAAAAAGGTGAGCAGCTTTGCTTAAAAGGGGACGCCGCAGAGTTCGGCTACCTTTACGCTCTTGCCTTCTCCAGACGCCGCAGCGCCCCTTCGTCTCCACTCGCACATTTGCGATCTGCTTTCTTGCGCTCGGCATTTCTTCTCCTTCCTGCTCCTTTGCAATCCATCCCTCGCAATCGCAACGCGAGATCCAGCTGGACTCGCTGCACCGCCTTCTGGGATGGACCATGCCGGAGCTCGTCGGGAGGATCCGGGCTGGCAAAATCCCCCTCAATGACCTAGCTGCAGGGGAGTTCGTCCTGTTCAACTCGTACGCCATGTGCGGGTTGGTGCCGCCGATCTCCTCCTTCTTCCTCCTGCTCCTGGAGGAGTTCGGCCTTCAGCTTCAGCACCTCACCCCCCACTCCGTGCTCCTCGTGGCGGTCTTCGCCCACTTCATGGAGATGTTCGTGGGGGTTCGTCCCTGCACCGCCATCTTCAAGCACTTCTACGCCCTGGTCGGGTCAGGGAGGAGCAAGCACGAGATCGGCGCCTACTACTTCCAGCTCCGGCAAGGGATTTCCAGCTCCTACATCAGCGCCTTCTCCAGCGCCAAGTGGGAGGATTGGCGTGACGGCTGGGTCATCGCCGCGACCGATGCCAATGACCGCCTGGAGCTGCCGACGGATGGGCTCCTCAGTGATCGCAGCACCTGGAAGGCCAAGCCGTCGTTGCCAGTGGAGCTCGCCCCGGTCCTGAACTGGGTCAAGAATCTGGCGAAGGACGGCCTGACGTCCATGATGGTGCTGGGCAATTTCCTGAAGCGCCGCATCGCCCCCCTGCAGCAGCTATCCAGGATAGCCTGTATGTACAAGGGGCCAAACGACTGCTGCAGGGTCGCACGCGGGCCCAGCACCGATTTCACCAGGGCGGAGCTGGAGGCAGCAATCCGGGCGATGATCGGTGAGGCATTCACCCTGGAGTTGCTGGTCCTCCCGAGAGGGATCAAGGCCCTGTGCGAGGACCAGGCGATGCGGTCAGCAATCCTGACGTCGATGCCGACCCTTGACGAGGGCGGCCTGGCGGTCCGGCAGGTAGGAGGTGACCCCAACCGTGGGATACATATCCCCGGCACCTTGCCCGACCGCCAGCAACGCACTAGCCAGGGTCCCGGCGGGTCTAGCCACAGAGGTCCGGCCCCCGCCGGGAAAGGGAAAGAACCGGAGCCCGAGCACTGCCACAAGCAAAGTGTGGGCGCCACCCCGACCTGGAGAGACGACGAGGCGCGGGGAGCAGCCATCGCCCGGAGCAGCCAGGAGGAGGGGTCCAGGTCCCGGAGGCTCCAGCGTGGTGACGGCTCCTACGTGGGGGAGCCGGCCCCCAAGCGCCAGAAGACGGCGGAGGCGGAGGGGCAGAGCAACTCTCGGGCTCCGCCGCCTCCACCGCAACTGCGGCAGCCGCAGGAGATTCCACCGCCGCCGCCAACGACGCGACGCCCAGCGACACCACCACCACCATCGGAACCAGGGCCACAAGCCCCGCCCCCGCCGCCAGGAGCGCCAGCAGTGGGAGGCCCCCACCAAAGGTCCGAGGAGTCCTCAACAGGAAAGGAGGACCCCCCCAATCGCTCAGGGAGGTTGGGACTGGCCTGACTTCATGTAAGTAGCCTTCTCGAGCTTTTCTTTGTTCCATTTAGTTTCTAGTCCCTAACCCTGTTGGTGTGTGCTAGGCCCCTTTTTCCAGACGCGTACACCGCGCCTGCCAGCGATTCACCGGCCGGGGGGGTCCGGCCCCCAGCCAGCTCCATCCTCCCCTGCTGGGAAGTCGGCGACAGCACCAGCAGGGGCTCCGCCCCCGCCAGCACCAGTAGAATCCGGACCCGGAGGTCCGGAGCCGGAGGCCGCACCCCCGAGGGCGGAAGCCACATCCCAGGAGGAGGCCACCTGGCCTGCTGCGATGGCCGAAGTGCCAGCTGCGGCGGTGGCGCCAGACACCATGGTAGAGGCCGCCCCAGCAGAACCGGCTGCAGAGGAGGTTGTGGCGACAGCAGAGGCAGCAGCACCGAAGGTTGCAGGGGCACCCAGCTCCGGCCCCCAGCCCGCACAGGAGGACATGCCGGAGGTGGTGTACGGGAGGCACCTTCTTCCGAGCCCGGTGGAGATCCCTCTTCCCCGCCTCCTGGTCAAGGCCCAGCGGGCGCTGGATGAGGTAGAGTCGGGCTTCCGTCGGGAGTGGGAGAAGCTGGAGGTGGAGCGCCTCCGGCTCTCCGACTGGGAGCGCCGTCTGGGGGACCGCATGAAGACAGTCTCCTCCTGCCATGCCAAGGAGCGCGCCCAGCTCAAGCAGGAGCACGATGACCTGCAGGAGCAGCTGCAGAAGGTCCTTGAGCGAGAGGCGGCGGCTGCCCAGCGGGAGAGAGCGGCTGTCCGGTGGGAGGCAATGGTCATCGAGCGGGAGTTGGCGATGGAGGAGAGGTCGAGGGTCGCCCTCGAGCTGACCAACCACGCCAAGGCGGCGTTGAAGCTAATCGAAGAGTAGCGCGCCGCCCTGGAGGATCGGGAGGCGGCCGTGGCGAAGGGGGAGCCCAGCCTCACCATCCATCAGGAAGAGCTAGCAACCCGGACCTAGAAGCTCCAGGAGCGGGAGGCATCTCTCCAAGAGAGGGAAGCCAAGGTGGAGGAGTTCCTGGTGGAGCAGAGCGCCAGCATCGACCGGGTCGTGAGATGGGCTGGTGAAGTGAACCCCTCCCTGGATGCGCTCGGACTAAGTCCCATCCAGGTCGCTGAGGCCCCTCCTTCACTTGGCGCCGTCCTCCCGGTGCTGGACTCCGCCGCCGAGCGACTGAGACACCTGGAGTCCGCCGTCCTCGACCGCCTGGAGACAGAAGGGCGAGTGGTTGCCCGGGGGATGGCGGAGTACATTCTTACCTGCTTTTGGAGCCACGACCCCGCCATTCCATTAACTCCAGTTCTGGTTGGCCCCGTCCGGGTGACGGCAACCGCCACGCAGGAAGGAGTACAGGAGGCGGCGGACATGGTGGCATCCCGCATCCAGCGCCGTCCCGGACCTGCAAGGAGAAGGGATTCCTCCGGACCACCAGAACAATAGGAGTAGTTCCTTTTTTGTTGTTTTTGTTAATGTAATGTAATGTAATCCTATGTACATTATAAGTAATGTATTTGCTTTTGCAAAAAACAAGACTCAATCATTTTATGTGTCTGTTTTTGCGAGAAAACTTAGTTGTTTTTTGATTGTTGATTCTATCATGCGCTCTCAAGCATACCGAGGTCCCTTGGCCCCATGGAAGGTAGTCACGATGCATCGGGACTAGCTACCATTAAATCGAGGTTCTGCACATGACTTAGGATCAACGCTTAGTAGATGTCCCCAGGGGTCCCGGACTTTGCCGGCGAGGGTCCATTGAGTTGCATATCGGATCAGAGCACCAGGACTTGGGTTCAAGGATTGAAGGGGTCCGGGTTCCTAGGTCCATGGTTCGAGGTACTACGGTACCCATCCTAGGGGGCAGGGCATGTAGGCTTAGGGTACGGAACCAGGCTAAGCGGCTACACGACCCTGGACCCCAGCTGTGGCAGAACCAACCTGAATTATAACGGCTCAAGTACGCGAGTCCAATCCTGAGGGCTCCAACGTGCTTCAAACGGTATAATCCCTTGGCCTGTCGGGTAACGTCCCGATAAACCACCGATACACAGGATCAAGTAAGGTTACCTCACACGAAGGTGAGTCCAGAGATACAATCACCATCAAAATTTTACATCACAGAGATTTATATTACAAGAGTTTTCAAAAGCAGTACATTACAAACTGCTACAGTTATGGTTTTTGGCAGCGGAAAACATTCGTGACGATTACGATACGTCGTCAAGACGGATGTCATGCTAAGCCCGAGTACGACATCACTCGGTATCACCAATGTTGGCTGGGGACGGATCCCATTCCACGGACCAACCTTCTGGAAAAGCACAGGGCCAAGGCAAGGGAAGAGTAGGGTCTTCAAGACATTTCCTGCAAAACATATAACTAGCAAGGCTGAGTATACTAATACTCAGTAAGGCTTACCCGGGATTGGGTATACTTTAGCCCATAGCTAGACTCATGAAGGCATCGTAAAGGCTCTGGGTTTATTTTCAGCTGAAAAGCATCTAAGAGTATATTCTATTTGCAGGTTTTAGCTTTCAGATTCTAGCTTGATTAGCCATTCTAGGTAAGCACCTATACTAAACAAGCATGATTGATATTATCATTCACCAAGATTATCTCATTAACAGTTACACTTCTTACTCAATGTGGCAGAAGGGTTAAGCAGTCTCATGCATCGTGAGAGGCAGACGATTCCTGAATCGAGATTCAACCTTGCAAGATAAACCTAACACACACGCTTGGAACATCCAAAGATCGTTCCGAAGCAACCGTTTACCTTTCATTCCGGGTCGTGGAACAGGCCACCACAAGCGACTTGCAGGACCGTACGCACACCCTATATGTGCAGGACATACGTCTGTAGCGCGACTACAAAACCCGTATTCCTGTCTGCCATGCAGAACGTACTCCCACAGGTCGGTGCGTGAAAAGAACCAAATTAATCGAGTGGTGGAAGGTATGTCCACTTGCCGGGCAGATTGGTTACTAGGCTTACCGCTTTACCATATTTCGCGGCATGTGGCTAGTACTGTTCAAACGCTTAGCCACCACTACCACACATATCGACCTTAACCACTTTTAACAAAACAGACAGGGTAAAATCTCAGGTCATGATACAGCACATGACCCTGTCCGTCATCCTTATAGTGGTTGCAGAAATGTAAACATGCAACTCCTATATCGCGCGAGTGACAGGAAATCACCCGACTTCTACCGGTCCTATTTAGCAGAGCATCTAAACGATAAGGACTCGGGAGCATTACATTGGATTCCTAGGATTCATGCATCTAGGGTTTCACTTCAACTCCTAGACTTAATGCAAGATATAATATAGATAGACATAGATTGCAGTGTAAATAAAGTAGTGGGATATGTCCGGGGCTTGCCTTTACTGGTGGGACTGAAGTCAGAAATGTCAATATCTTCCGAACTTTGGTTCGGGGCTTTAGTTAATCCCTTGATGATGTTCACTTGGTCTTAAGGAACATCCTCTGTAGACTCCAGGGAGATTTCGCAGGTACCGTTGCCGAAAGTAATCGTATCTACATGTTATGCAACATCACATTCAAGTGTGCACACAAAACTGTCTTACTTCACAACAAAGTTGCAATTCAACACTCATTTAACACACTATTCACATAACAACTAAAAAGATTTGAAACTAAACTTAAACAGAGCTTTAGGAGGACAACTAATTAGAATCGGCTATTCGTTTAAGATTACAACAGAGCCGATTGGAAATAACAGAGGTTTAGCCGATGGAAAGATGCATCGGATTCCTAGATGATCGATGAAAGCATCGATTACCATGGCAGAAGGATGATTTCTAAAGCAGTTGTCTTAATTGAGATGTGCTTAAGTGTTATCCTGGATAACTAGGTGTGGTTGTATCGGCTCGATTACGTCAACACAATAATTGAGTGACGTATAGCCGATTGGAGTGTGGTTAAGGGTAGATGACCGATAGATACACAGCCAATTTTTTTCAGTCGATAAATCGGCTGATAGAGGTGTGTGGATAGGGAAGGGAAGACTAAGGATTGATCGGCCATAACCGATATGGGCAACAACTAGAATCGGCTTGGATCGGCCGATAGCAAGAACCCTAAGATCGTGTGTGCACCTCAAAATGGTCGGCTATGTGATAGCCGATGTAGGATGGAACAACAGAATGTTACCGGCAGTAGCCGATACTAGAAAGGTAACAACCGTATCAGCTATCCAGCCGATGGTAGAAACATATCAAGAGGAATGTTTCGGCTGATAGCTGTTACACAGAAACATCATAGCTTTAAAGAAAACGGATGCTAAGTGGTTGGGTTGATAACCTGACATTGAAGCATAATTGTCGAGACGTATTAGCTAAGCAATAGATGCACACGGACTAACAAGAATCTATATACGGCAAGGAACTTAAGGAAACAGCAATCAAGACGAGGATAACGTCTTGACGGTAGGGATATGAGCGTTTGTGTGATGGATCAACTAATTACCACACTTTTTCACTTGAAACATACATTCTATAATCTATACTCAGCTACAACACATGCATATCACAAAAGACACAATAAAGCATTCATTTCCTAAGATTTAACCTAGATTACAAATCAAAGACTTTCACTCAAAATCACAACATAAAACTCGTAGGTCTTGACTTAAGGTTTAAAACGAAACTGATTTCGTACTTCTATGAACTTCTTACGAAAATCTATGAAATGTAAAAGTTCACGGATTTGAAATAAAGAAAGTTCTGGAAAAATTACAGAGAACACCCTAGAACTTTCTAAAACATAGTAATCAAGTCCTTGGTCCGGGAAAACAGATAACAAGAAGTTAACGGCGATATTCCGGTAAAGGAATCGCCGGCATGAAAAAGATTTAGCGAATCAGGGCAAACCTTGGGGTAGCCTTGGTTATGAGGGAGAACACGCGGAAAGTGAATTCCCGCGGCGAACAGAATCAACGATAAGATGAGCTCGACGATGACGACTCCGTGGATGACGAAGTAGTTTGCCGAGAATGGTTGTAGTGGGTGGAAGATGGCCGAAGGAGTAGTCTCCGTGGTGACTCATGGTCTTGCTCGGTGATCGATGAGGAATAGGAGCTGCTGGATGCCGTGAATCCCTGGGACGAAACGATGGAGCCGAATGGGTTCGCTGTGCCATCTCCTCCGCGAATCTCAGGGTTTTTCCTTGCTCACGGACTGAACTTCCTTTGTTCATATACCCTTAGCTCTTGATCTGCTCGCGCGTGGTCTGTCGTCTTGCTCGCGCTCACGCTTACGGAATCGAACCGAGCCGGCCACTGGTAGAACACTCTCGTTCGCATTCGCGAACGTGCCGGTTCAATTCCTCTCGAACCTCCGCATGGATCAAGAGAGCTCGCCGTACCTGGCTGCACCTAACTCCTCCGAGCTTGTCACACCTGGATATAGCCTTCGCTTCGTCGCCTTTTCTTTCGGCTCGTCACGCCATAACCATTTCTCCGCCTTCGCGAGGACCGTGGTTCACTTGCCTTAGGGTCGTGCCTTCCGTTGTCCTCTCCTCAACGGCCTCCGATCGATGCGTTGTACATCTCCGCAGTTGGCATCACTTCTCCCGCGGCCAGCATTTCGTCGAACACCTTAATTGCATCTTCGATACGGCCACATCGCCGGTCCTGGCGCAGGGGCTCGGCGTCGCTTGCTTCGGCCTTGCCGCATTGCTCCCGCGTACGCTCGAACCGCGAGCGTCCTTGGCCCGCATGGCGTTGCCGCTCACGCGTCTGAATCCGTTCTACGCGCCACTGCTTGCTCCGGGCCGCCCAACACCTGCACACACCGCCAGCTTCCGCGCGTCACTGCGCGCACGTTCGTGCGACCCGCTCGGCGCCGCTCACATTCCTGTCGCTCCAGCACCTGCACCGGCTCTCCAGCACACGAGCTCCTGCATCGCCTACACCATGTCGCTCCCGCTCCCGTGCTCGCTTGACGCCAGTGCTCGCACATGCCTGCTCCCGCTCCCGTGCTCGCTTGACGCCAGTGCTCGCACATGCCTGCTCCCGCGCGCGTTCCGCACACCATCCTCCATCGCATGCCTCCGCTTGTGCCATTCCACATCCGCGCTCTGCCAGCACCTAGGCGCCGCTCACCCAGCTCCTACCGCGGCCGCCTCTTCTGCTTGCGCCGGCCCTCGCCTGCTCCAGTTCACACCATCCACCACTGTGCCGAGCCACTGCCGTCCGCGTGCCTTCACTCGCCGCGCGCGCTCCGTTCTGGCCGCCAGCCCGCCGTCGGCGTCCGCCTGCGCTCACCCGGGCCCGCCGCTCCGCGCGCTGCCGCTGCTCACGCGCGCTCACCCGTGCGCCACCGGCTCCCGCAGCCCGCGCTCGCCGAGCCGCCACGCGTGCCCCGCGCCGGCCTCCGCCCGCCACGAGCCTCCACGCGCTCCAGAGCTCCGCCTGGGCCACCTGCAGAGCGCCTGCGCGCTAGCCCCCGCGCCTACAGCCGCCCTGCCTGCGCACGCTCGCGAGCCGTCCACGCTGCTCGCCGTTCGCCCACGCTCGCCTGCGCCTGGGCCCACCACCTGGCGCCTGCCGCAGCTAGCGCCGCTTGCCTGCCTGCTGCGGCCGCTCGGGCCTGGCCGAGCCGCACGCGCCCGACCTGCCGCTCGGGCCCCGCCGCCCCGCGCTCGCCTGGGCCGGCCTCCGCGTCAAGCCGCCCTGGGCCGAGCTGCAACCGCCGCCCGGCGCCTTGCGCCGCTTACTCCCGCGCGCTTGGGGGCCGCCCGGCCTGCTCCTGTGGTGCCTGTGCTGATCCGATTGGAGGAGGAGAGAGAGAGGGAGGGAGAGAGACGGTGGAGATAGGGATGGATGCCAGACACATGCCGCCGGTGTGGATAAGGCAACAACAGGGAGAAGAAAACAGAGGAGAAGAAGGGATGGAATTCTCCAAGGACCTATGCGTAATTTCCGAAAGCTGCAGGGGCCTGGTTGTAAAACAAAATTTCCCGTTGATTTAAAACCCTAATGAAGAAATGCCCAAAATGAAAGTTGGAGAGTTTTTCAAACTCTACAACATTGCTTTAGGGCTCAAGTTCAAAAACTCAAAATTTATATTTTTACGCGTGAAGTTTTGAACAAAAGTCGGATTTGAATTGCTTTTGTCCTAAAAGTGTAATTTTATAAAATTCAAGACCTAAATGCAAGCATTTATGACACATCATAATGACGGGATATACTCGTCTTAATGATTGGATAGACATGTCATGATGACTTGCACTTTTTACACTTTAGCCCTAAGTAAATTTTAAAAGTTACTTTTGTAAATCAAACATTTGCATAAAAGGACTTGTATTTCTATAAAATTGCATAAATACCTTATTTTTACTACTTTACCCAAAATTTTTACACAGTTCAACACTTGCATTTCTAATGAAACTTTTGAATAAATAAATATATATTTTTACAAGGGATAAAATAAAGAAAATATGTTTACAAAACCACCTTTCACTTATTTTGAAATTACCCTAATCCAAATACACTTTGCAAAAACAACCCTAGGTTTTTTTTCTGTATTTACAAAAATACCCTTTTAACTTGTACTTTTAAATTTTCAAAAGCTTCACATAAACTCACATAAGCTTTATATAATCAATACATATTTCACACTAATAAATTATATGCCTAGTTTACAAACACATGAACTGTCACAGCAGCAAAGGTCGAGCACGTTTCCCTGAAGCCAGTCCCCAGGAAGCCGGTCCCTTCCGTCCTGTGAAGCAGAGGTCCTGGGGCAGAGACGCAACGTAGCAACTCAAAATAGGTCTTGGGCACATCACGGAAGTAAAGGACCACGTGGGGGTTAGTGGAGCAAGAAACAAGGAAAAATAGAATCGCATAAGCCTTAAGGACATACTGAGAATAAATTTTTCCTTGATAAATTGGTACAGATAGAGTGTGCGATGTACGCCAGGGGCTGGGTTTACGAGGGCGGACCTCCACCGCCCTGGACCGCACAGGGATGCTACCAATTATAAAGGAAAGAATTTCCTCTCAGCTAGGCCCCTAAGGGTAGAACTTACGGAGGTGCTTAATATTCCACGGATTGGGTAGCTGCATGCCTTCCTCCGTAGCTAAACGAACAGATCCGGGTTGGCACACCTTCGTTACCTTGAAAGGCCCCTCCCAGCTGGGGGAGAGTTTGTGTAGCCCCTCTCAGTTCAGGATTCGCCTTAGGACCAGGTCCCCGACCCGGAGCTCGCTACTATGCATGAACCATTGATGGTAACGCCGGAGCGCTTGGTTGTACCGTGCATTTCGGACTGCTGCTCGCCATCTTCGCTCATCGATGAGGTCCACGTCTTGGCGATGCTGCTGCTCCTGCAAGTCCTCATCGAAAGCTTGGACTCGTAGCGAGCCCATGGTGATCTCCGGGGGAAGGCATGCTTCAGCCCCGTAGACCAGGAAGAATGGAGTTTCCCCAGTTTCCCGGCTGGGAGTGGTCCGGTTCCCCCACAGTACACTTGGAAGCTTGTCAACCCACTTTGCGCCATGTTTCTCAAGATCGCTGTAGGTCCGGATCTTGAGTCCTCTGAGATCTCAGCATTAGCCCGCTCAACTTGGCCATTGCTCCTGGGATGCGCGATAGAGGCGAAACAGAGCTTGATACCAATGTCCTCGCAATACTCCTAGAAGTATTGGCTCGTGAACTGAGTCCCATTGTCAGTGATGATCCGGTTCGGGACCCCGAGCCGACACACGATTGACTTGAAGAAGGTGGTTGCTGACGCCTTGGTAATGTTGACCACTGGGGTTGCTTCTGGCCACTTGGTGAACTTGTCGATGGCGACGTAGAGGTACCGGTACCCACCGGCGGCCCTAGGGAAAGGTCCCAAGATATCCAACCCCCATACAGCGAAAGGCCAAGAGGGTGGAATCATCTGCAGTGCCTGAGCTGGAGTGTGTATCTGCTTTGCATGGAACTGGCATGCTTTGCAGGACCTTACCAGCTCAGCTGCATCCTAGAGCGCTGTCGGCTAGTAAAAGCCATGCCGGAAGGCCTTACCGACCAGCGTGCGGGATGAAGAATGACTTCTGCACTCGCCTCCATGGATCTCCACGAGCAAGTCGCAGCCCTCTTCCCGGGTGATGCATCGCATGAGGATGCCGTTGACGCCACGACGGTAGAGATCCCTTCTACCACTGTGTACCACTTAGCCATCCGGACTATACGCTCAGCAGATGCCTGGTCTTCAGGAAGGAAATTATCTTTCACGTAGTCTCGGACCTTGGAGATCCATACATTGGGACCTTCCTGAGAAACTGGGCACGGCTCCTCGAGGTCTTCGGGACCCTCGAGGGTGCACACAACCCTTGGCGGGCTCCACGGATGGAGCACCGCCTGGACCGCTAGCTTCGAGACGCTAGTCCGACCCCCTTCACCCAGACCGGCAGGCTGGGCGGAAGGCTTCAGCAGACGTCTTTGGAAAACGCCCTCTGGCACAGGTGCCTGAGTCGATGCCTTTGCGGAGAGTGCATCAACTGCTGAGTTGCCTTCGCGTGGAACATGTTGCAGTTCCAGCACATCGAAGTCCTTCTCCAGCTTCCTCACATGGATGAGGTATGCTGCAAGCTGGGGGTTGTTGCAGCAACACTCCCCCCGGACCTACCTGATGACGAGTTGGGAGTCTCCTTTGACCAGGAGCTCCCAGACCCCCAGGGATAGGGCCACTGTGAGTCCAAAGATCAAGGCCTCATACTCCTCCATGTTGTTGGTGGCCTCAAAGTCGAGGAGCACCATGTACTTCACTTGCTCGCCGTTTGGGTCAATGAGGACCATGCCAGCCCCAGCCTTCTTGCTGCGTGCGGACCCGTCGAAATAGAGCATCCAGTGGGGTTCGGTGAACACCGGAGCCCTGGTTTCTGGTTGGAGGTCCGACCCTTGGCCTGGACCTCCTAGGACGTCTGGTGTCGGAGTCCACTCCGCAACAAAGTCGGCTAGGACCTAGCTCTTGATGGCGTGGCGGGGCTGGAAGTCGAGTTGAAAACCAGCAAGTTCTGCTGCCCACTTGGCGATGTTGCTTGTGGCGTTAGAATTGTGGAGTATGGCCCTCAATGGATAGGAGGTCACCACCACAATCTTGTGGGCCTAGAAATAATGGCGGAGCTTCCTGGACGCAATGAGTACAGCATAAAGGAGCTTATGTGTCTTAGGATACCTGGCCTTTGCTTCATGAAGGACCTTGCTGATGTAGTAGACCGGCTTCTGAACAGTCTTGACCTTGCCAGCGAGGCTGGGCTCTTCTCCCTGAGCTGGGGACTCGCCGGACCCCAGGTCTTCAGGTTGTGCTCCGGGTGGTGACCCGGCCGGACCCTCTGAAGTAGGGTCGGTTGTCACACTGGTGGAGGCCGGACCTCCAACTCCTACAGGGGGAACCACGGGGGCCCCCTGCAGGAGCTGTTCAGACCTCTCAGCGACTAGCACCATGCTGATCACTTCAGTCGTTGCTGCAAGGTAAAGAAACAGCGTCTCACCTAGGTCCGGTGTGACCAGGACCGGCAGGGAGGTGAGGTACTGCTTCATTTCCTGGAAGGCTTGTTCTGCCTCTTCAGTCCATGCGAATGGACTGGACCCCCTCATCAGCTTGAAGAAGGGAAGGGCCCTCTCTGCCAGCCTCGAGATGAAGCGGCTGAGGGCTGCAAGGGACCCCGTCAACCTCTGCACGTCCTTGAGACGCGCAGGGGGTCTCATTGCCTCGATTGCCTGGATTTTATCCGGGTTCGCCTCAATTCCCCGGTGTGACACTAGGAACCTGAGGAGCTTCCCCGCCGAAATGCCAAAAATGCATTTCTCAATGTTAAGCTTTGTAGAGGTTGCGTGTAGCTTGTCGAAGACCCGAGCTAAATTTTCTAGAAGGGAATTTGATTCTCTAGTATTGACAACGATGTCATCAACATACACCTCCACAATATCTTTAACCAAATCACCTAAAGTGATGTTCATTGCACGAGCAAAAGTGGGTAGAGCATTAAGCAGTCCGTATGGCATTACAATATAACAATAAAGACCATCCACGGTTACAAAAGCAGTATGCTTCCTATCATCCTTAGCCATTTTGATTTGATGAAAGCCAGAATAGGCATCTATGAAGGACAGCAAGTCACACCCGGAGGTAGAGTCAACAATCTGATCTATTCGAGGAAGTGGATAAGGGTCTTTTGGACATGCCTTATTGAGATTGGTGTAGTCGATGCACATCCGAAGCTTCCCATTAGCCTTTGGGACAACGACCGGATTGGCCAACCACACTGGGTGATAGACCTCTTCGATAAAGCCAGCCTGCAGCAGCTTACGGACCTCTTCACGGATGAAGTTTTGCCGCTCGATGGACTGCTTCCGTGGCTTTTGTCGGACCGGTCTGGCATCAGGGTGGATCTTCAGATGGTGCTCAATCACCTCCCTAGGGATCCCGGGCATCTGCGACGATTCCCAGGCGAACACGTCGACATTTGCCCGGAGGAAGGCGATGAGCACGCTTTCCTATTTCTCTCCCATGTTCCTGCCGATGCGGGTGGTCTGGGAGGCGTCCGCTCTGACCTGGATGGTCTTACGGGAACATCATCCATATTAGACGGACGGACCTTGGGCGCCTTGGCCGGAGCCTTGGCACGTGAGGATGAGGGGTCGGACCCCTCTGCGCCAGCTGCCGGGGCAAGCCCAGCTGCTAGCGCATGGAGCTTCTCAACCGCCGCGACGGCAGCGGTCCGGTCGCTCTGCACAATGAGGACGCCTGCCGGGGATGGCATCTTAAGGACCAAGTACCCATAATGGTGAACGGCCATGAGCCGGTACAGAGCCGGTCTGCCAATGATGGTGTTGAAGGGGAGGTTCACTTCCGCAACTTCAAACTGGACATTCTCCGTGCGGAAGTTCACCTCCGTCCCGAACGTGACCGGCAGGGAAATGGTCCCTACCTTGTAAACAGGATCCGGGCTTGGACTCTGGGATCTGTAGGTGTTTGAACGCTACATAGCTGATGACATTGAGGCCAGCGCCTCCATCGATCAGCACGTGGTGGAGCCGGACGTTGGCGATGGTGGGAGCCGTGACAAGCGGCAGCACCCAGTGGCCACCATGTTCTCAGGGCAGTCAGACGGCCCGAAGGAGATGGTGGTGCTCTTCCACCATTGGTGGGGGGCCGCCTTTGGCGTCCCCGGCTTCACTGAGAGCACCTCTCGGCGAAGGGTCTTGATGTCCCGCTGGGAGACGAGCTCCGAACTGCCGCCATACATGACGTATAGCCTTTTGCGGCGCTCGTCCCCTCCGAACTTCGAAGTCAGACTAGTGGAAGAGACCCTTGAGGTCTTTGTTTGGGGTCTGATACCCCAACTCCCTCTCCGTCGCGGCTGCATCGGCATTGGAGGCCTTCTCCTTGCCGGACCGCCGCGGAGGGGAGGAGCCTTCCCTGGAGGCTTGGTCACGCCTCTTGCTAAGGCGCTCCGCGAGCTTCTGGATCTCGCGGCACTCGGTGGCGCTGTGGCGAGCCCCAGGATGAACAGGTTACGACCTGGGGTTAGTGCGCTATTGACGTGGGTGCTTGCCGCGGGAGTTCTGGCCCCCGGCCGCTGCTGCTGCAGCAACCGGACCTCCTACCCGTGACTTATCGAAGCCACGGTTCTTCTAATTCATTTTCTTGCTGCTGCCAGGGGCAGTGACACTGGGCCCGCTCGTCTGAGCGGGTCCTCCCTAAGTTGCAGAGTGCCATGCACGGCCCTCTGCAGCCCTGGCGCATTTGTCCACCAAGGCAAACAAGGTGGTGATGGTTTCCACCTGGTGCGTTGCCAGCTTCTCTAGCATCTTCTCGTCACGGACCCCCTGACGGAAAGCCGTGATAATAGATGCATCGGAGATACGCGGAATAGTTCCACGTACCTTGGTGAAGCAGGAAATGAAGGTCCGGAGGGTTTCTCTGGGTTGTGGCCTCACGGCGTGAAGGTGGGCCTCCACACCGTGCTGCTGGTACGCACTGGCAAAATTTGCCGTAAACTATGCGCAGAGCTCACCCTAGGACTGGATGGACCCTGGGGTGAGGTTCATGAGCCAAGTCCGGGCTGGCTCGGTCAAGGCTACATGAAAGTAACTCGCCATGACGGCGTCGTTACCCCCAGCCGCCGTGATGGTGGTGATGTAGACCTGCAGGAATTCTGACGGGTTGGTTGACCCGTCATACTTTTCTGGCAGATGGGGCCGAAACTTGGACGGCCAGGCAACTGCGCGAAGGTGGTCTACGAGCGCTGCGCAGCCCACCCCGGACACCGGTGCCTGAGCGAGTCCTTGCGGCCTTGCCACGGCCGCATCGAGCTCGGGCGCAAGATCCCGACCCTCAATGTTGAGTCGGCGGTTGCGCGCTCGCTCGATGGAGATGCGGGCATCCTCTCCCGTACATCTGCGGTTGAGCTCTGCCTGGAGATCCTCAGTCCGTGCACTCCTCACTGATGGAGAGTGCATAGAGCTGGATGTGGCGCCCTGACGACGGTGCTGTCTGGACGCAGATCCCCCCGCCGAGTCGGGGGAGGCCTGTGCCAGATTGAGGAGGCGGTCGATGTCGTCACGCCACTGCCTCGGCGCGTCAGGCGAGGCTACCTCACCAGGCGGGTTGCGGAGCAACTCCCTGGCTGCCACGAGCGGCCCGTTTGGTGCGGGCTGCTGTTGGGCCATGGAGGCTCGCTCCGCAGCGCGCTGCGGCGCAGCACGAGCCGCCATCCTGGATGGGGGGCGGCGCGAGGCGTGTGGCGTGGATGACGCCACTTCCTCGCCCAAGGTCGTGATGCCCATTTTCCCGCGCCATTGTGGTCTTGAGCCTTGAACAAGCGCAAACCAAACCTAAAACCCCCTACCTGGCGCGCCAAATGTCGGAGGACATCTCCAGCCGGGTGGCGGAATGCACCCGCCTAATCCTAGTTTAGGAAGAGTTTGGGAGAGACCTAGGAGTGCTTGATCAAAGGGCAGATGAATACGGGAAAGACACAAGGATTTAGAGTGGTTCGGGCCGCTGGAGCGTAACACCCTACGTCCACTTGAGTGTTGTATTGCCTAGGGAAGCCTACGAATTTGTTGGGCCTTGTGAAACTTATGGACCTGGAAGTTTTTTGTTCTAACGAGTGCTCTCTCCCTTTTATAGACTAAGGGAGGTGCATACACTGAGCGGGACCTCGATAGGTGGGCCCGGCCAAAAGGAGCCTGTAATATGAGAGATATGTGATCTTCTTCTCCAGCTCCTTCCTGTAGTCCTCGCGATCAAGAAGTTGATGTGCGTATCTACAGCTAGGATATGGTCTTGTGCCGCCTTACTCGCACAGTGCCTGCTGCCAGTGCTCACACAGTGGAGGACGTGCTGTCACTGTTGAGCTAGAACCCTCTGACAGGTGAAGGGGCTGCGCTGACCCGCCGCGCCGTCGCCTCTGCGCGTACTGTGGCAGTGCACGCCTCAGCTCTCCTGTAACAGGCCATCATCACCCCTTGTTCACGCGCGCGGCGCAGTGAGTTGACTGTACGCTGCTTGCCTGCGCACAGTGCGCGGTGATGCGCTGCGCCGCCTTGGAAACAGGCGGGCTTACCGTGGTGTCAGCATACCTGCCTAGCGTGTTAGTGGGCAGGCCATGCCCTGTCTTGGGCAAGCACAGCCCACCTACCCGCAATAAATGCGGTAGTTGGGCCGGCGTCCCGCGGAGGGTCTTCTGCCACGGGCACGTGGCAGGGTTGGCCCCGCAGCCGCCTCCCGGGCAGCTTGAGGCGGCACGTGGCGGCGCCGGACCCCTTCCGGGGGGAAGGGGGGTCTGGCCCCCCAGGGCCAGTCCGGATAGACAGGCCCAGAGGGGTCTGGCTCCCACACGTGGCGGCACCGGACCCCCTGGGGGTTCCGGGACTGTGGAGGCCATTTCCATGCATGCTGTCCTCGTGGGCATGCGGAGGCGCCGGACCTATATGAGCACGGGGGAGAGGTCCGGAGACCATGATCCCAGCTGTCAGGCCCAGGCCGTACGCCCCGTCACCCATTGGACCAGGGCGAGGTCACCGATAACCTTGAGCCCATCTGGTTGGAGACCCTATCAGACGACTTACTGACAGACGGGGCCCGCGGAGAGACAGATCTCCTCGCAGTGGGCCACCACGACCTTCTGGTTGTTGAGCAGCTCCTTGGCGATCATTGAGGAAAGGCGGCCGAGCATGTTGTGGCGCGCGTCCACCACGATGCGCTTGGCGCACACGCTGGAGCCAGGCACCATCGCGCCCCTACCTGGGAAGCGACAGCGGTGCTCTAAGGGTTTGGAGGTGGTGGAGGCGGATCATGGGCCCACCACAACGCGTCTAGCCCACACGTCAGGGCCGGACACCCTACCAGGAGGTACCCCTATCTGTATGTACTGACATATATATTGTTCAGGAGGACAATCTGAGCTAAAAGGTTCACTTCTATTATGATCTGAAGCATTACTGTGCCAAGGATGATAGCAACTTTGGAACTGTGCTGTTTTCATGTTAAATTTATGTGAATTTCCTGATCCTTGCATCCCTGTCACTCCTGCAACTCTGCTTTTCCAGCAGTACCAAAACTACTGCACATATGTGGTCACTCAACACAAGACTACAAGGAAAATGTACTGACGAGACGCATCAGCCTTGAATTCATTTCAGCTACCGGCCAAAACAATAAAATGTGGCGAGTTGATGTCCTAGCATCTTTTGGTGCAATTGCTGAATCCCTGATGATTCACAAGCCTGTGACTGTATCTATCCAGAGCCTTTTGCATGGAACTGTATGGACAAGTGTCTGTGCTCTAGTCTGAAGAAGTTGTTATATGTGGATAGTTGCCAAAGGAGGTGCATGTGATCGCAGCTGATTCGTAGGGGTTGTAGAGAAACCTCTAACCTTGGTGTTTGATGTTACCGTCAGTTCTAAAGTATCCGGTGTTCACATAACTGAGAGGGCTCTTGCAAATGTTCAAAATGTTGCTGTCCATGCAAGGCAAGTTGTTCTGGTGTATTTGCGCTACTGTGAGCAGTGTACTAGTGTAGGATGGATAGAGTGAAGTGTTGCTAGATCGATGGTAATTGGTGAAGTGTTGCAAGGCAAGTTGTTCTGGTGTATTTGCCCTGCACGACTGGGCTGGTGCCTTATACAAGCCATGCATGTGCATCTGATCAGCACTCAGCCGCAATAAACATCCTGGGTTGCAGAAGCACAGGACAAGAAGATAAACTGTTCACTCTCTCCCTCTTTCTTCGGTGGCATGTGCATGCATAAATCTTTGCAGAAAGGAGCAGCGGGGGCTAAAGATGGCAACGGGTAAACTATCCACGGATATTACCTCTGGATATCCATACCCGCGACCTAAAAACTATACCCGAACCCATACCCGTTACCCGCAACGGATAGCAAACCGTATCCATATCCGTTACCCGCGGGTAACGGATATCCGCGGATATATCCGTTTGTCCAATAACAAGACTTCAGATATCGGTTACCCCGCGGATATATCCGTTTGTCCAATAACAAAACTTCAGAATTATTCAAAGGATAAATTAGCATACAAATTTTCAGTTGCATAAAAAATAAATAAATGTCCAGCAGAATTAAATCTAAATTGTTCAAATAATAAAATTACAAACACAAAAATTCACTTGACCAAATAAATATCTCATCCAGAATCAGCACCCAACACACAAGATTCTTCTTTGATGTCTTCTTCGTTATCTTCAAGGCAAGACCAAAAACTGTTGAATCTTCCATTATCAACAGATTCAGCACCCAAAATGAAGTTACATTGACATTATTATCTACATACTTCAAATATAACATATTAGCAAAGCAATAAAAAGTTTGTTTACCTTGAAGAGTCTGACGAAGCCAACTTTGGCTACACATCAAAGCTTCCAACATTTTAGGAGTAAGACGACTGCGATGATCACTTAAAAGCCTCCCACTTGTACTAAAAGCAGATTCAGATGCAACAGTGGTGATTGGAATAGCTAAAATGTCTCTAGCAATTAGCCTCAAAGTTGGATAACGAGTTCCCTCTAGCTTCCACCAACCAAGAATGTCAAAGTTATCATTGTCATAATTAGGAAGAGTTTCTTCTTCCAAATACCGATCCAGCTCATTCTTACTTCTAACAAAGGTATTAGTCTTCTTATTTGCAGCAAGTGTCTTAAAAATGGACAACATTGCAGTTGCACTAACAGTAGAAGATCCACTAGAAGAGGAAGTTATAAACTCTGGTTCTTTCACTTGGTAATGTTTCATCAATTCAGTTAGCAATTCATGGGCATCTGAGACATGTTGTTCAGCTACTTCTTCACCAAACAAAGAATATAACAAGCATGCAACATTGTCATCTTAAGGCGTGGATCCAGAATCACAGCAACAGCCATAAGCCCATGGATGTCACTCCAATACTTATCAAACTTTGCTATCATAGCAGCTGACATTTTTCTAATAATTTCATTCTCATCATGACCCCAATTATTCATTTTGAGTTTAACTTCACACACTTTAGGAAAGAAAAGATTAGCAGTCATATATTTTGTTCCAAAAAATAGCATGGTTAACTCATAGAATATTTCCAATTTCTCACAAACAATAGTTGCAAAAGTCCAATCATGATGAGTTGGGCACATATAGTTTCTATCAAGGTCACCCAAACGTTCAAAAACCTTCCTATAACGGATAACAACACTAAGCATGATAAAAGTTGAGTTCCATCTAGTTTTGCAATCTAAATTCAGTGTCCTATCCAATCTAACATTTTCATCCATGGCTGTTTTCTCAAATTTTTCGTACCTCTTTGGTGTAGCAATCCAATAAGCAACACTATCTCGAATAGCTGCAATAGAATCTGCAATAATTTGTATACCATCTCTCACAATTAGATTAAGAATGTAAGCACAACACCTCATGTGCAGCACCCTTCCTCTTAATAACATATGATTTGCACCAAGTCTTGTCTCCATTAGACCAGCTATACTATCATTGGTGGTGCAATTGTCAAGGGTCACCGTTGAGATCCTACGGTCGATATCCCAACTTTGCAAACATTTGTGCAATGCATCACATATAACTTCTGCTGTATGAGGACATGGAATATAAATAAACCGGTACAACCAGTAGAAAAACAGCTAGTGAACACAACAAAGACAACCAATTAAAAAACATTCATAACACTTATGTAAGAAAGTGCACTATGCTAAAGGAATCACCTCAATATGCAGCTTTTAAGTGTCCATGAATCATCAATGAAATATCCTGTAACGGCCATATAGCCCCTTTTTTGATTATCAGTAGTCCAAAGATCAGTTGTAACAACAACACGACAATCGGTCTTTTGCAAAAATATTCTTGCTTTCCTTTTCTCCCCCTCATAAAAACTCATGATATCCCTTCTAATAGTATTCCTGGTTCCCAACTTAAACAAAGGTTGCAATGCACTAACAAACTTACGAAATCCATGGTGATCAACAATGGACAATGGATACTCATGCAGTATAATCATAAAATAAAGTGCTCTTCTAGCTACATCTTGATTGATACATAATTTTCTACGGCCACTTGCCCCTTCTCTGATGTAGCAAACCTCAAATTAGTTTGTACTTTTACTCCTTTCTTCTTTTGATTATAAACACAAGATTTCAAATGTGCATGTAAATGTGATGTACCATTTTTTGTGATGCCCGAAAGTTTCTTCTTGCAATGTTTGCATTTAGCCTTCGATACTCCATCAACTTCTACGGGTTCAAAATCACTCCACACATTAGATCTGAGCTTCCTCTTCGAGCCTGAAGAGGCAGGTACGTCCCCTTGCTCCTCTTGCTCCGATGAGGACTCCACATCTATGGTACGACGGTCGTTATCGTCAACAAGGGCAAGAGGACCGGTGGCAGAGCCTTGTTGAGTGCTACCAGTAGGGGTATCCATCACACCTGTATTAATTCAAGAAACTTTTAACAATCGAAATTTTAACAATCGAAGCTAACAGTACGAATCGCTTTAAATGATCAAATTTCTACTGATACGAAAGTAACAAAATCGGCACATGTCCATCATAAAATTATATCCTAAACTGCAACATGTAACTAAATAGGCATAAAAACTTATTTTCCTAGTGAGAATTTATATTTTCATGCAAGAAAGATCGCAGGTAAACTTCGGTTTGGATGAACAAGAATCACTTTTCTCTCTGAAACAGTATGCAATAACAGTATGCGCGCGTACCTTCTCAGGCGGGGCCGGCCTGTAGCCTGGCGCGGGGGGGGGGGGGGGGGGGGTGGGGCGGCGGAGGCGGGGCCTAGCGCCGCCGGCGGGCGGCGGGGGGGGGGGGGGGCGGCGGAGACCCGCGGCGCGCGGGGGCGGGGCCTAGCGCAGCCGGCGGGCGCCGGGGGGGGGGGCGGGCGGCCTGGCGTGCCCGCAGGGGGGCGGCGGAGCTAGATCTGCCCGCGGCCGGAGCTAGGGGGGGGCGGCCGGAGCCGGAGCCGCCGCCAGGGGGGAGCGCTGGCGCGGGCGGTCGGGTGGGGCGGTGGGAGGGGGCGCCGACGGCTGGGCTGCTAGAGTAGGGGTGGGAGTGTGGGAGAGTTAGGGTTATGGTTTTTGTTATATATATGGTTTCGATGTGGACCCACATGTCAGATGCGGATTTCGGGTTTCGGGTACGGATAGTAATTTTTGTTACCCGTTTTAAAAATATCCGTGGATATTATTTGCTACCCGTACTCGTACCCGCGGATATGAATTGGTACCTAAACCCATACCCAACGGTTTTTTACCCGCGGGTACGCGGGTAATTCGTATCCATTGCCATCCTTAAGCGGGGCACAGGGGTTTGTTGTGCTGCGTGCATTTGATGGGTTCACCTGAAGCACGAAGGAAAGGCTGCTATTGTGCATAAAGGGAAAGCAGGGGGCCGCAAGGGGCATCCTGCCCGCTCGGATCCTGCCATCCATCTCTCGATGGGCCTTAGGCAGCTGCTACCTGCTCTTGTGCAAATCTGCTTGCTTGCAAAAATGACGAAGTAATTTACCAAAATTGCTGTGGTGCCACTGAACTCATGCAGGATAATGTTTTTATTTTTTTTCCTTTTTTTTCATGCTGAGACACCGCAAACAAATGAAAACGATGGGTAACCTCGCTTTTGCGCTAGTACATAGATTTGGCTGAATTAGCTCGAGTTCAAACAAGATCCAGAATTTCCATGAAACTTAATTATCTGTCGAATCCTAGAAAGATTTGTACTAATAGGAAAGATTTGTACTAATAGGCTAAGCCGTGGTCCATTTAACGAAAAGACGTCAGTATCGTCAAACGCGATTCGTTCTATCCCCATGGTCGTTCCGTCGGTCCTGAGCCATTCATTCCTAAGCCATTCGAAGATTTGGACGGGTAAAGGGAAGAAAAGGCACGGATTTCCATTTGTTTTGTTGTAAAAAAGTGAATTGAAACCAGAGAGAGATGGACAACGCCACAATATCAGGCGAGACCTCTTCTTTCTCCTTTGAGTCGAGGCTAAACTTTTGTAAAGAAACAGAGCAAGATTGCTCCGTCCAACAATATTACTACAGCCATCCATATATGCATGATTGGTTTCACGGACCATATAAAATAAAATAACATGTTTATGGCAACGGTTCCTTGGGCAGTGTACTCTCTAAAAAAGTGAATCTAACTAACAAAAATTAAAACAAATGTACCACGGTGAACTTTGGTTGGTGTGCAACCTTATCACGTGACTTGAAAACTATGCAACTGCGCCACCGATCATGACTATGCAACTGTGCAACCTTCAGTGGGCTTGGGCCACCAGCACGTCATGTACACCTCAATGAGCTCCAATTTTCTTTTTAGGACACCTAAGCCTCAAGCTGTACGAGGCCAAAGAGAGGGATCCACCACCGCCGCACTTCTTCTCCCTCTCTCAACTGCATCCTCAGCTGTACGGTTTCATGGATGGACGGGTAGGCAGCTAGCCTTCCAGAAAATTTGGCTTGTAAAGCAAGCAACAACAGTGGCGAGGCGACCGACCTGGAGGCATTCATGTTAATAATATTGGCAATTACAGTATTAAATTTTATATAAAATAAATCATGATGAATACAGAAACTAGCATGCATCTAACATAGTAGATAATATAAACAGTATAGTTAGAATCTCAGGATACATGCTTAAGAAGTGATCAGATCACAGAACACGTACTACGTCTTGCCTGGAGGGCTGACCACGACGAACCACCGCTGCTCGAGATGATGAAGGAGGTTGGCTTGTGAGGCGACGAAGTTGGATGGAAGACA
This sequence comes from Panicum hallii, assembly GCF_002211085.1. Taxonomy (NCBI): domain Eukaryota; kingdom Viridiplantae; phylum Streptophyta; class Magnoliopsida; order Poales; family Poaceae; genus Panicum; species Panicum hallii. Next base: position 22,775,787 of record NC_038042.1, read on the forward strand.
CGCCGTGGTGAAGATCTTGAGCAGTCGCACGAAGCGCTTCCCAAAAATATTATTCACCCTCTCCCGGTGCAGGATCCCAAAGGTGAAGGGTTCCGGAGACCTGCTCTCCTGTTCGCCGGTGCACGCCGGTGCTCAGGATGGAGAAGGCTACGGTGGCGGCATAGCAGCGAGAAGAAACAAAATCCTAGTTGGTTTTGATGTATTTTTGGTTGAGGCCGTTGGGTCATATATACATGAAAGCGAACCACCATCCCTCTACTCCACTAGCAAAGTGGGACTAAACTTGCACCATATCCTCTTGCATACATGGGCCTTTGAGATTTACTAGAATTTCTAAAATTGTTAATGGGCCAAGCCCACTAAAATTCCAACAATCCCCCATCAGATCTCAAATACCCATTTAGAATTTTGCCCTGTTCTTACCACTGTTTGATATACTAGTATTTCAGCAGAGAGTTGAACTTCCACCTAGAGCTTCAAGCTACACTTATTTATAACTTGACAATGGACTATGCCTTGAATTGCTTGTTTTCTATGAACAAGTTTCACTCAAAGTCATAACCAGTATAATGCTGCCAGTAGCCTACCCCTCGGGTGGGGCATATACGTCGTACTCCCTGATCTTTTTATGAGCTTGCTAGAGATTACCCAAATCTCATAGACTACGACGTTTAACAGTCGGGCTCATATAGGTGTATTCTTTCAAGGATGCTTTGTAGGACAACATCTTTGCTTATCAAAGCCTAATAGAAACACATTAAGGCGTGTAGCCAACCTGCCTTACAATATTTGAGAGTATTGCATCTTCACTTAGAGAGGGTTAAAAGTTACTCTCCTCAGGTAACCAATAGCTTGTCTTTCCGGATCCTAATTCCCGGGATCTCCAATCACAAAGGATGGGTTACTACTATGGCAACCTATATGGGTCTCATACCCATCCCCTCGATGCATTTTCAATCACATTCCGTGAAAGCCCTTTTGTAAAGGGATCTGCCAGGTTTTTCTCTATTGAGATATAAGTCTCTGTTGAGATATAAGTCACACTTATCACTCTAGCATTTCTCAACTTCCTGACTGACTTCAGTCGTCTCTTGACGTGTCTTGATGACTTCGCATTATCTTTAGCACTGTTAACCTTGACTATCACTGTTTGATTGACATAGTTCATAAGGATAGCAGGCACTGGCTTTTCAACCACAGGCAAGTCCATCAAGAGCTCACGCAACCAGTTTGCTTCAAGAGTGGCTGTGTCTAGAGCAGTAAGTTCTGCTTCCATGGTTGACCTCGTCAAAATAGTTTGTTTGCAAGACCTCCATGATATCGCACCACCTCCTAGGGTAAACACATACCTACTCATGGCGTACAGCTCATCTACATCAGAAATCCAGTTCGAATCACTATATCCCTCGAGCACAATGGGGTGCCTAGAATAGTGAATCCCATAGCTCGTAGTACCTATCAAGTAGCGCATAACCCGATCAAGTGTATGCCAATAATTAGAACCCGGGTTGGACATGAACCTGCTCAATTTGCTCATAGCAAAAGATATGTCAGGCCTCGTTGCGCTAGCTAAGTACATGAGTAAACCAATAATTTGAGAGTACCTCAATTGATACTTAGCAATATTCTTGTTTTTGCGAAGTATTACACTGGGATCATAAGGTGTTGGAGATGGCTTGCTATCTATGTAACCGAATCATCTCAAGATCTTCTCCACATAATGAGATTGTGAAAGAGTAATCCCATTCTCATCCTTAATAAGCTTAATGTTGAGGATCACATCAGCTTCTCCCAGATCTTTCATATCAAAGCTCTTTGACAAGAAAGACTTGATATCATTGATTACATTAATATTTGTGCCAAAAATCAATATGTCATCCACATAGAGGCATATTATAACTCCATGACCCCACCATGCTGATAGTACACACATCTATCAGCCTCTTTAATGACAAAACCCGCAGAAGTCAAGATTCTGTCGAACTTCTCATGCCATTCCTGATGTGCTTGTTTAAGACCATACAAGGATTTTAAAAACTTGCACACCTTGCTTTCTTGACCGTCAGCTACAAACCCATCTGGCTGATCCACGTAAATCTTCTCATCCAACTCTCCATTTCGGAAAGCTGTCTTAACGTCCATCTGATGTACAATAAGACCATATGAGGCAGCCAGGGAAAGTAGTGCTTGAATAGTGGTCAGTCTAGCAACGAGTGAGTAAGTGTCAAAGAAGTTTTCTCCTTCCTGTGTGTAACCTTTGGCCACAAGCCAAGCCTTGTACTTCTCAATAGTACCATCAGGCCTAAGCTTTTTCTTGAACACCCGCTTACAACCAACTGGTTTGCAACCATAGGGTCGTTTAGTTAATTCACAGATCCCATTGGATAGAATTGAGTCCATCTCATCATGAACAACTTCTTTCCAATCATCAGCATCAGGAGATGCATATGCCTCTGCAATAAATGTGGGAGTGTCATCCACAAGGTACACAGTAAAATCATTACCAAAGGATTTTACAACCCTTTGTCTCTTACTCCTCCTAGGAGCTTCACTGTCATCCTTCTCAAGAATTTCCTCATTCTTGATAGGTTGTTCAGAAAGCTCAACAGGTGCAATAGCACTACAAGGTTTCCCCCCTAATGCCATAAGTCACACTGGCAACATCACTCATTTGGGTGCAATAGGGGGGTTGTATTGCTGCCAAAATGTAAAATGGTGGTAATATGGGATTATAATGCTATGCATGAGTTGTGTTGTGATATGTGTGTATTTGGTTGCAATCGAAAGGTGCTGCTGAAACCATTTTTCAACCGTTGCAATTGGTTAGTAGTTTCGCCACATCGTTTGGGAGTTGCAGTAGTGGTTGATTTGTTGCAATTGAAAGATTCGTGTGGCGGCATGGGGATGTCAAAAGGAAAGGGATGGAGTTTCTCTTGCTTTTGGCTGAGCAGGCCTCCCTTTGGGAGGCCCGCGCGATGGGCTATTAGCTCAGTGGTAGAGCGCGCCCCTGATAATTGCGTCGTTGTGCCTAGGTTGTGAGGGCTCTCAGCCACATGGATATTTCAATGTGCTCATCAGCGCCTGACCCCGAAGATGTGGATCATCCAAGGCACATTAGCACTACTGCAACCTTATTAGTTTCGGTTGCTTTTGTTTGCCACTATCGCCACAATTTACTTGGGTTGCATTAATCTTGGTGTGGTGTTGCAGTAGGGAGGTGGATATTGCATCAAATGATGCCACTGGATGCAACAACATGGTTGTATTGTCACAATTTTGTTTGGTGGTAACAATGTTCAAAGTCGTTGCAACTGCTAGACGCTTATTGCAAGGAACATGATCTCCGTTTCAATAACATGTGTCTATCGGCACGCTTTCTGGTGTTGCTATAGATGCATGTTTCTAGTGGTGGGCTTCCAATATGATAGCATCATCAGTTCTGATCGTGACTCGATCCCTTATCTTCCATCGCAACGTGGCTGCGATATCGATTGTGGACTCGAGCGCCGTGCCCTACGGATCGAGGAGGGGCGCGACGTCGTCGATCATGACCACGCGTTGGCAAGGCAAGCAATCAAGGGCTGGCTGGCAACCATCATCACCGATCAAATAGGTAAGGCCGGCCAACATATATATATATATATATATATATATATATATATGTTTCTTGATCGATCTCGCATATATGCCTCCTCATCAACTATATATATCCCATGAATGCATATATGCATATGCTAGCATCGATGATCGTTGTTTCATGTGATTATTATTTAGGATAATGTCGCTACATGATGAAGGTAGGAGTTGGATGCGCTTGACTTGACATTGTCCAGAGTGGAAGGAGAAATTTCAAAAGTTTATTGAAATCACATTTGCTGGCACATCGAGAGGTGGAACTGCTGTGTGCCCATGTACTAGATGTCAATGCATGGCATCCCCAGCGCAGTTTGAGGTTCAGAATCATTTGCTTGTTAGAAGGTTTGCTGAATGTTTCATAATGGAAGGCCAAAGTTCATTAGCTGCAGGTGTCAATCCTCAACTAATGGTAAACGATGAAGGCTGAAAGATATCTAGGCCCCTTAGTAGGTTTTGGTGGTAGATGACAAAGCACATATATATCTAATCATGTTATCAAGCATGTGTGCAGGGGCTAAGAATGATGAAGCAAAACGTATTACAAAAACATGACCCCTCAAAAAGGGAAATGAAAAGCGGTGTTTCAAATTTACTTGAAGAATTAGATTTTATTTTGAAATTGAGTATAGGAACGCCATACTATCAAGAGAGACTTTGATCCACAGGTGTTGATGTGGTAGTTGTGCTCAAGAGAACCTACAAAAGCCATGAGAATCAAACCTACCACTAAAAACAGCCTTCTTGTGAAAATCCATGTTTATCCGGACTGTCCGGTTCACTGTCCGGAATATCCGAACATTGTGATCCCGAGTATTCGGGCAGTCACCCGGAGTCTCCGGATAACTGTTACTCATCCAAAGTTTCTCTGGGACCGGAGTCTCCAGACCCCTATGTCCGGAGCCGGACATATACCCGGAGTATCCGGGTACCTTTCACCCAACGGCTAATTTTCTGTGAGAGGGGGTATAAATACCCCCCGTACCCCTTCATTTATCTCTCTCTTGCTCATTTGAACCAGAACACACCAGCAAGCAAAAGGAGAGCTCTCTCACTTCCCCTCTTTCATTCTTGAGTGATTTTCTTTGGAGATTCGAGTGAGATTATTGCAAGAGCAAAGATTGGTATTAGTAAGCTTCCATTCCATCTCTTGAGCACAACACCCTTAGCCGGTGAATTCAAGTTTATTACTCTTGGAGCTTCAAGCTCCTAGACGGCTAGGTGTTGCTTGTGAGTGTTCAAGCAAGCAAGTTGTGAGCACCACAAGAAGTTTGTAATCTTTATTTCTCTGGGAGGAACACATAGTAAGTAACCTTGGGTTTGAGCGTTGGTCTCACCCTTGGAAGAGGAGCATAGGGGTTCTTGAGCACCGTCTCTTGAATCCTTCCTCAACGGAGACGTAGTTCTTTTGGAAGTGAACTTCGGTAAACAAAATCTGTCTCTCTTTTGTGCTCCTTACTAGTTTTATTAGATATTTACTTGTGAGACTAACTTTCTATTGTTTGAGGTCGATCTACAATTATATTAGTCTCTAGAGCAAGACAACTGGTTAGAAACACTCCTAAGCTACTACTAGCATGACTAAATTTACTCGATCTAAATTGCAGTATCAATATCTTGTTAGTGTGCACATTATTTCATACCCGGACTCTCTGGACAATATTTCAGGAAACTCCGGACATAAAACTCGGAGTATCCGGACATATATCCGGAGTATCCGGACATCTGTGTTACTGACATTATTTAAAGTGCTTTAAGTTTTAGATTTGCCTATTCACCCCCCTCTACGCATCTTGAGATCGTTTCAATTGGTATCAGAACAAGGTTCTCCATCTTTGAAGCTTAACCTCTTGGAGAATCAAGATGTCAAGTGATACTTCATGAAAGGCTCCTATCGATCCAACCGTTGAAGTTGACAAGGAAAAGTCATTTGAAGAAATTGAGGATAAGAAAAAGAATAGTCAACACGAAGAAGAAGATGAGTTGGAAACAACCGATGATGAGATGTCATTCCAAAAGTGGAAGGCATGGAAAAAGAAGAAGAAAGTGCAAAGAAAGAAAGGGAAATTCAGCACCAAGATTATAATCGAGTCAAGTGATGACTCGGACACCGATTGCAAGAAAAGATCCTCAAGCTCATCAAAAGTGAAGAAAAGAGCCAACTATCATCAAGTGGGTCATGACTACACCTTTCAGATTCCAAGTGAACAGAATTGCTTAATTCACATGGGAAAGCCACCTCACTGATGGCACGGGCTATAATCAATGGAAGTAAAAATGTTTGGTTACTTGAGTGCTATTCATAAGGATCTTTGGAAGATTGTGGAAGTTGGTTGTGACATTCCGGATGATGATAAAACTCCTACACCGCTTCAAGCCTATATTTTGCAATGCAACTACCAAGCCTTGAACATCCTCCACTCCTCCGTAAGTGCTGAAGAGTTTGATAAGATTGAAGATGCTCTCACCACCATGGATGCTTGGGGTACACTCCAAGTGAATCATCAAGGATCAAAAAAAGTTTGTGAGTCTAGAATCAAAACATTAGAAGATGAACTAAGTCTCTTCTCCATGAAGAAAGATGAAACCGTCAAAGAAATGTACAATCGAATGAAGAAGATCACCAATCAAATCAAGTCACTTGGTGGAGATAAATGGGGTGATCGTGAGATAGTGGACAAACTCTTGACCGTCTACATGGCTAGGGATGTCACACTACCTAGCTTGATAAGAGCTGAAAGGGATTTTAAATACTTCACTGCCGAGAATGTTCTTAGAAGAATAGAAGCTCACCATGATCAATTAAAGAGGGTCAAGATCAATCAAGATTTAGCCGACCTCTAAGAGCAAGCGGCAAAGAACAATGGGTTGGCTCTTCAAGCTAAGTTGAAGGGCAAGGAAAAGGCTACCCAATCCTCAAAGAATGATGACTCTAGTGATAATGAAGATGATGAGCTTGATGATGAACAAATGGCCTTCTTCATCAAGAACTTTAGAAGGGTTTTAAGGAAAAGCAACTTCCGAAACCTTGGCAAGAACAAATATGAGTCAAGAAGAAGATCAAGCAAGCCTTGTTTTGATTGCAAGAAAATTGGGCACTTCATTGCGGATTGTCCGGAAGAAAAGAAGAAGAATAAGAACATCAAGGAAAGCTCATCCAAGAGGGACAAGCCAAGATACAAAACACGTGCAGGTGAAGCTCATTTGGTCAAGAATGGGATTCAAATGAAGAGAGCAACTCCGATAATGAAGATGTTGCAACTATGGCATTCAAGATCTCCTCTTCACATCAACCAAATTTGTTTGAAGATTTCACTGATGATGAAGATCAAGGTCCAATTATGTGTTTGATGGCAAAGAACTCAAAGGTAATATCCCCAAACTTATCGGATGATGAACTAGATGAGGAAGATGAAATTGCTAGTCTCATTAAACAATATGGCAAGAGTGCGGCAACTAGAATGATGAAACTAATAATGAAACTAGATGAACTAGATGAGACTCTTGAATCACAAGAAGATTTGTTTAGACTTGAGAGAGAAAAATCCGAAGCTCTTGAAAAGAACCTTACCAATGAAAGGAAGGAAAACAAGAGACTTGAGGAGTCCCTAAAAGCCAAGGATAGCATATTTCTTGAGATAGAAGAGTCATTTACTAGTGAAAAGAGGAAAGTGAATGACTTAACTAAAGAACTCTTCTTAGTTGAAGACACTCATGCTAACTTGAAGAGAGATAATGAGAAACTTCAAGAAAGCTTAACAAGCTTGCAAGCCATTCACACGGCACTTGAAGTTAAAGTTAATACTCTCTTGGAAAGCTCCTCTAACACTTGTAAGTCATCAAAGTCATCTAATCCTTCAACTAGTAACGGTTGTGCATGATGTTTTAATATTGATATTCAAACTTGTGCTACTAACCATGAAGAAAGAGATTACTAGACTCACTCAATTAGTGCAAGAAGAAGCACCATCTCACAAGCAAGTACTCAAGATTAATCCCTCACCAAGGGTGGGTGAGTTTGAGAAGCATACCAAGGGATTTGGATCGAAGTACATGAGAAAATATGGATTTGAGAAAGGCAAGGGACTTGGAAAGAATGAAGATGGTGCATCTCAAACCATCTCATATGTCAAGAACAACAGGAAGGCCGCCTTAGGGGCAAAAGGAGGTTTAGTGAACATGACTACTCCCATCCTCAAGGGAATTGGTGAAACACAAGGTATAAGTCATATCAAGTTTGTCAAGAGAGGCACAACATGTGATGAAGGTACCAAAATTGTCGCATCTTCATTAAAGCAAGACAAGTTCCAAGCTCCTAAGACACAAAAGTCATCCTCTCAAATATCCTTTTATGCAGATTATGTGTTAATTAGGAACCATCATGGTAAAGTGGTTGCTATATTTGTGGGTCACCGCTCATGGAGCACTAAGGTGAAAAGCCATGTGTGGGTACCCAAAATGCTTGTGACTAACACTCAAGGACCCAAATATTGTTGGGTACCTAAAAAGAAGGAATAATCTTGTTTTGTAGGAATACTTCTCCGATGGATCCACATGGGTGATTGATAGCGGATGTATAAATCATCTGACTGGAGAAGGAAGTATGTTTGAACCTTTGAAAGAATCCGATGGTGATCATTATATTACCTTTGCCGGAAATCAAAAGGGAAACGTGCTTGGCACCGGTAACATTGATCTAAACTCAAAATTCTCTCTTTCAAAGGTTCTCTTAGTTGAATCACTTGGGTATAATTTGTTATCCATATCACAACTTTGTGCGTCAGGCTTCAATTGTTTATTTACTAACGAAGGTGTGACCGTCATTAGGAGAAGCGATGGCTCCATTGCCTTCAAGGGTGTACCGAAGGGAAAGCTTTATCTAGTGGATTTTTCACAAGAAAAGGCTCAACTTGATACATGCTTGGTGGCAAACTCTAGCTTGGGTTGGTTATGGCATCACCGACTAGCCCATGTTGGGATGAGAAACCTCAACAAACTCCTAAAGGGGGGTCACATTCTAGGACTAACCAATGTCTCTTTTGAGAAAGATCGTATTTGTAGTGCTTGTCAAGCCGGAAAGCAAGTTGGTGTTCCTCATCCATCAAAAAGCATTGTCACCACCATCAAGCCATTGGAACTACTACACATGGACTTATTCGGGCCGGTGGCTTATATGAGTATTGGTGGTAATAAATATGATCTTGTCATTGTTGATGATTATTCTCGTTTCATTTGGGTATTCTTTTTGCATGATAAAAGCGTAGTGCAAGATACACTCAAGAAATTTGCAAAGATAGCTCAAAATGAATTCGATACCAAGATCAAGAAAGTGAGAAGTAACAATGGCACCGAATTCAAGAACACCAACATTGAGAAATTCCTAGATGAAGAGGGCATTGGTCATGAGTTCTCCGTTCCATATACTCCACAACAAAATGGAATTGTTGAAAGAAAAATAGAACTCTCATTGACGCTGCAAGGACAATGCTTGATGAATACAAGGTCTCGGATCAATTTTGGGCGGAAGCAATCAACACGGCATGCCATGCCATTAATCGCCTTTATCTACACAAGATCTTGAACAAGACAGCCTACGAGCTCCTACTTGGTAAAAATCCGAACGTGTCTTACTCTAGAGTTTTTGGAAGTAAGTGCTTCATTCTTAACAAGAAGGCCAAAAACTCTAAATTTGCACCTAAAGTTGATTAAGGTTTTCTTCTTGGTTATGCCTCAAATGCTCATGGCTATCATGTCTTCAACAAAACTTCCGGTTGTGTTGAAGTTGCGTGTGACGTGACATTTGATGAATCTAATGACTCTCAAGGGGAGCAAGTTGATGGTGTTATAGGCATGGAGGAATCACCAAGCAAGGCAATCAAGAAACTAGCCACTGGTGAAATAAAGCCTCAAGAACGAAGAGATCAAGACGATGATGATGATGATGATATGTTGATGTTGAGAGTGTCATCTACATCCACCTCCGCCGCGCATCTCGAAAACTCCAGCCATACGTCCGGAGACTCCGGATCCCCTATCCGGAATATCCGGACTGTAGACCGGACTATCCGGGTCACAGAAGTTGAACCAATACAACATGAAACTCAAGTTCCTCATCTAAGAATCCATCACAATATCCAAAATGTGTGGCAGAACCAACCTGAATTACACCGGCTCAAGTACGCGAGTCCACTCTTGAGGGCTCCCACGTGCTTCAAACGGTATAATCTCTTGGCCTGTCGGGTAACGTCCCGATAAACCACCGAATACAGGATCAAATAAGGTACCTCGCACGAAGGCGAGTCCAGAGATACAAATGCCATCACATTTTACATCACAGGCAGTTATATGACCTGAGTGTTCGGAAGTAACATAAGTTCCCAACTGAGGAAAATTGTTACAAACGGGCACTGTACACGTCGTCAGTTCAGATATCATGCTAGCCCTGGCATGATATCACTCGGAGGGATCTGTGTTGGCCGGGGACGGGTCCCACTCCACGGACCAACCATTGGGCAGAGGGTAAGGCCACAGCATGGGCAGAGGAGAGTCGTCAGGAGGGTTACCTGAACAAGAAGTTACAAGGCAAGACGGAGTATTCTAATACTCAGCAAGGCTCACCCGTTCATGGTATACTTAGCCATGTACCTAGACTTATAAAGGCTTTTCAGGTTTAGGGTAGAGTTTTCAGCTGAAAAGCAACAAAGAGTAGATCCTTAATTTCAACTTTTAGCTTTCAAGTTCTATGTGATTATTCACTCTAGATAAGCACCTATAGCTATTCAAGCATGGTTGAATCTTTAGCCAATCATCATCTTTGATAACCATAAAGTTACTCTTGTTACTCTATGTGGTAAAAGGGATCAAGCAGTCTCAATCTCCGCAAAAAACGGACGATTCCTGAATCAAATTTCAACCTTGCAAGGGTATACCTAACTCACATGCTTGAAACATCCAAAGATTGTTCCGAAGCAACCGTTTGCCTTTCATTCCGACTCGTGGATCAGATCCACCACAAGCGACTGCAGGACCATATGCACATCTAATGTGCAGGACGTATGCCTGTAGAGCGACTACACGGCCATACTCCTGGTTGCCCAGCAACACATATTCCCACACGTCGAATCGAGTAACAGGAAAAACCAAAATACGAGTCGTGGGAGGTATGTCCACTCCTCGGGCCGATTGGTTACTAGGATTACCGCTTACCATATTTCGCGGCATGTGGCTAGTACTTTCAAACGCTTAACCACCGCTACCACACACTGCGACCTTATCAAATTCATCAACACAGACGGGGTATCATCTCAACCATGATACCTCACATAATTCCCGTCCGTCATCCTTAAAGTGATTACAGGAATGTAAACATTACAACTCCTATATCGCGCGAGTGACAGGAAATCACCCGACTTTTACCAGTCCTATTAGCAGAGCGTCTATTCAGACTCAAATGCTATTATTCAATACATTGGTTCCTAGGAAAATGTAACTAGGGTTTCTCATACAATTCCTAAAAATGTAATGCATAGATAAATATAAATAATATAGGTTGCAGTGTAAATAAAGTAGGGGTTATGTCCGGGGCTTGCCTTCTTGCGTGGGGTTGGGGGCAGTAGTGTTAAAGTTTTCCGAACTTTGGTTCGGAGCTTCAGTTAGATCTTCGACGGCGTTCCCGGGTCTTCAGCTGATTCCACTCCTTGTTCCGGGATTACTTTGTACACTCACTATTTATTTCTCTACTGGGCAGTCATTTATCGGGTATTAATTATTTTATCTAGTTACATTAATCAACAGGGTTGGTTACCCTAATTATTTAATTAATGGCATGGGGTAACATGCTGAATTGGTTTTTAAATACTAAAGTAACTATAGCTTTATTTATTTGCTTTTCTAATTATTTATACTAACTCTAGGTTATTATTAAACTTTAGACTCATTATAGCATGTTCTATTTGTTCTAGTTGTTTTATACCTCATCCTAGGTTGAGAATTTAGGGACAGGTTACATTACTTAAGAATAATACCTCAAAATATTTTCATGATTTTTGAACATTTAAATCCACAGATATTAAATATATAACGTTTAATAGGTATTATTTATAATTAAATTTATACATTAAGAAAATATTTCACAAACAGTAGGTTAATTATTTTTCCTAAGTATTACATGTCAAAACAATACTAATGCAATTGGTTTCATATTTTTATCATTTTTCTGCTACTTATTATGCATTTTCTTAGTCTACAACTACTTAAACTTAATATTTAAATTAGAGCATAAACTACTCAGAAACTGAAAGTCAATCTATAAGGAAAGTTGTAGATCTTATTATGAGGATCCCAACAAATTTTAGTTTGCATTTTTATGATTTTCCTTGAATTGATATCGAATTTTAAAATTTGCAAATAAAATTACACAAGGGGGTCCTTAGGGCACTATTCCTATGAGTCACACTCTTTGCAGACAGCCCCTTGGGCTTTTGATTCTTTTAACGCGAGGTCCTTACCGGGTCAAGACGGTGGCCGTGGTGTTTGACCGGTGTGTTCTCGCCGGCGGTGAGGGTTTGGCCGGGGATGATCTGGTCCTACGGGACCTACGTGATCTACTGAGTTCACGGGTGGGTGATGTGCACCAAGACAAGCGACGGAGCATGGCCGGCGGCGATGGATCGCGGCGGCCATGTCGGGGTGCTCGCGGTCCTGGCGAGGGGCCAGCGAACACGGACCACTAGGGCGCGCATGAGCATCACAGAAGTGTGGGGATGCTTTCCTCGTGCCTAATTTGGTCGGAGACAGGGTGGAGGGTAGTGCTCGACGGTGGGGTGGGCGTCGGGTTCTTACCGGTGGTGATGGCGGCCGGTGTTCTGTGGGCTGGGGTGATGAAGGGTGGCGGGGAAGTAGTCGAGGAGCTTCAGGGCAATGTGGTGAAGCTAGTAGTGAGTTCAATTGGGGTCGAGAAGGCTCGGGAGCAGGTGCTCCACGGCGGGCAGGGCGACGGCGGGTGGAGATCGACGGCAACCATCGAGAAGCCGGTGTAGTGCACTAGGGATTCAATTTGGGGGTCGTACAGCTCCACGGGATCAAGAGGAGTCTACTTGAGGTGTCGTCGTGGTGCGGGAGGGCTCGGAGTAGGCTGCCCACGGTGAACCGAAGGCGGCGGCGGAACTCAAGCTAGTCGGAGCTGTGGAAGACGAGGTGTGGAGGCGGGAGGATGAAATTGGACGGGCTGTAGAGCACCAGTGGGTCACGGTGGTGCTCTAGCAGCACTGGATTGGGGTTCAGAGGGAGCGAAGGTAGCTGGCGACGGTGGACAGTAGAGGCGGTGGAGGTCCGGTGAGGGATCGAGCTCGGGAAAGAGGAAATGCTGCGGCCTAGGGTGCTCGGGAAAGTAAAGCAAGTCGCAAAGCAACCGCTGAGCATGCCTTAAGGCCTGGAGGGGCATTACGCATGCGAGCAGGAGCTGGCGACGGCGGTGAGGTGCGTGGCGACCAGCGGACAGCTCGGGATGCCGTGGCGTGTGCGGAGGAGAGCAGCAAGGAGAGGAAATAGGGCCGGGGAAGGGAGAGGATGACGCGTGGAGTTCATCTCAGCAGGAGGTGGCGCGGCGACGGCGGCAGAGCAGCGGCCAGAGGCGAAGCACTGCCAGCGGCAGGAAGTAGAGCAAAGGAGCACGTGCTCGAGGAAGAAGAAGAGAGGGGAGGGGGTCCGGGGGACCTTTTTGGAAATCTTAGAAATCTCAGGGACCTCTTGGTAAACTAAATTTTCCCTCTGATGTAGAGGTCTAATGAGAAAAGGCCCAAAATGAAACTTTTAGAGTTTTTCAAACTCTATAATATTGTTTTAAGATTAAGTTCAAAAAGTCAAATTTTACAGCTTTACATATTAAATTTTTTGACTAAAAGTGGAATTTGAATTCTTTTGTCCTTACCAAGGTGGATTTGGTGTAATTTTGGACATGTTTGCAAGTTTTCATGGGATGTCATGATGACTTGTATTCTTACATTTTGGCCCTTAAGTAAAATTGAAAGTTACTTCTATTTTTCAACTATTTTGCATGTAAGGACCCATGATTTTAGTTTTAACCACATCTAGGTCCTTGTTTTTACTTAAAGATCTATTTTCCTTAGGATTTAACCTATCTTTTGCACTTTCTTTCCTATGGTAAAATAAATTTGACACCCAGTATTATAATTTGCCTAGGTTTTGATGCTATCTCCCATTTTACCCAATTAACACTTAAGGACCTATAATTTACAGAATTACCATTATACCCCTATTCCTTTGTGCTATACACATACACCATAGCAAAATACATTTTTCACACTAAACCTAGTGTCTATATTTCTAATTACCTGAATGTCACAGCCTTTCCCCCTAAAGAGAATCTCGTCCCGAGATTCTGAAGCAGAATAGAATCGGATGATTAGATTTAGGAATTGGCTTAAAGGAAGTTCGGGAAGCTTCGTTGAAGATAGGATTCTGTTTCCCAAGTTGCTTCTTCTTCAGTGTGATGATCCCACAAGATTTTATACATTTTGATCTTCTTCCTTCTGGTGACTCTCTCTTTGATATCCAAGATTTGGATAGGTTGTTCGGTGTAAGATAGATCATGTTCAATCTCAATGGCATGGGTTTCAACAATCTCCGTGGGTACTTTGATACACTTCTTAAGTTGAGAGATATGGAAAACATCGTGAATGGCAGCTAATTGAGATGGAAGGCGAATTTTGTAAGCTACTGGGCCACAGACTTTAAGGATCTCGAAGGGTCCGACATATCGGGGTGCTAACTTCCCTTTTACGCTGAAGCGCTGAACACCCTTGGTAGAGGATACTCGGAGATAGACAAAATCTCCTATTTGGAACTGCAGAGGTTTCCTTCTTTGATCTGCATAACTCTTTTATCTAGACTGGGCTGTTTTAAGATTGGCTTGAATAACCATGACCTTATCTTCGGCTTCGATGACTAGATCTAGTCCAAAGATTTTGCGTTCGCCGGTCTCGGACCAACTCAAAGGAGTTCGACATCTTCGACCGTATAACGCTTCAAAAGGAGCATCTGAAGACTAGATTGATAAATGTTGTTGTAAGAGAATTCGGCCAAGGCAAGACACTTGTCCCAGCTTGTACCATAGTGAATAATACAAGCCCGGAGCATGTCCTCAAGTATTTGGTTGACTCGCTCAGTCTGTCCATCAGTTTGAGGATGATATGCAGAGCTTCGAATTAATTTGGTTCCAAGAGCAGACTGCAATTGTTCTTAGAAGCGTGCAATGAATTGTGCCCCTCGATTAGAAACGATGGTCTTAGGGACACCATGCAACCGAATAATTTCGATGGTCTTAGCAGAGTACGTGGTATGCACAGGAAGAAAATGAGCCGTTTTAGTAAGTCTATCAATAATTACCCATATGGAGTCATGTTTTTGGAACGTGTTAGGAAGACCGACAATGAAATCCATACTAATGTCTTCCCACTTCCATGACGGAATGGGTAGTGGTTGGAGTGTACCAGATGCTTTTAGATGACTGGCTTTGACTCTCTGGCACGTATCACACTCGGATACATATTTAGCAATTTCTCTCTTCATTCTGGTCCACCAAAAATATTGTCGAAGATCTTGATAGATTTTGGTGCTACCAGGATGAATAGAGAATTTAGACAGATGTGCTTCATCAAGGATTTGTTTACGAAGTTGATGATCTTTAGGTACAACAATACGATTGTTGAACCATAGAACTCCTTGATAATCTGTGTGGAAACACTTATATTTGGCTTCTCCTTGAGATAGTTTTGATTTGATGATTTTAATACCCTCATCATGTAATTGCGACATGACGATCCTATCTTGAAGAGTAGACTCGATAGATAATAGATTTAGACTACCTTGAGAAATGATCTCTAGTTTGAGTTTTCTCATCTGATTGCAGAGAGTGCCATTGATAGTGTCTATAGATAAACAATGACAATGTGTCTTGCGGCTAAGTGCATCCGCAACCACATTAGCCTTGCCAGGATGGTAATGTACCTCAAAATCGTAGTCTTTAATCAGTTCTAACCAACGCCTTTGCCTCATATTCAGGTCAGCTTGGGTAAAGATGTATTCGAGGCTCTTATGGTCAGTGTAGATGTTACACTTAGCACCCATAAGATGATGTCTCCAGATCTTGAGAGTATGAATAACTGCCGCCAATTCAAGATCATGAGTTGGATAGTTTTGCTCATGATTCCGAAGTGCTCGAGATGCATAAGAAATGACCCGGTTGTTTTGCATAAGGACACAACCAAGGCCAGTTCCAGAGGCATCACAATAGACATCAAAAGGCTAGTTATTATTTGGATGAGCTAGCACTGGAGCGGTTGTTAGAAGTTTTCTCAAGGTGTGGAATGCTTCGTCACACTTATCGTCCCATCAGAACTTAACCTCTTTCTTCAGTAGCTCAGTCATGGGTTTGGCTATCTTGGAGAAGTCAGGAATGAATCGGCGATAGTACCCCACCAATCCAAGGAAACTTCGGATTTGATGGACTGAAGTCGGAGGCTTCCAGTCCATAACTTCCTGGACTTTAGTTGGATTAACCGATATGCCTTCACTAGAGATAGTATGTCCTAAAAATTTCACACTATCTAGCCAAAATTCACATTTTTAGAATTTGGCGTAAAGGCGATGATCACGTAGTCGTTGAAGAACAACACGTATATGATTGGCATGGTCTTCTTTAGTCTTAGAATATATCAGAATATCATCGATGAAGATCACAACGAATTTGTCGAGTTCCGGCATAAAGACTGAATTCATGAAATACATGAAATATGCCGGTGCGTTAGTAAGCCCAAATGACATAACTAGATATTCATATAATCCATATCTGGTCGAGAAAGCCGTTTTTGGAATGTCACAAGGCTTGATTTTAATTTGGTGATAACCAGAGCGTAAGTCAATTTTAGAAAAGACCTTAGCTCCAGCTAGTTGATCGAATAAGATGTCAATGCGGGGAAGAGGGTACTTATTTTTGTAGTGACCGCATTGAGTGGACGATAATCGACACATAACCTTAGGCTATTGTCCTTCTTTTTGACAAAGAGAGCAGGACAACCCCAAGGCGAAGCACTTGGGCGTATAAAACCCTTGTCCAGAAGATCTTGGAGTTGGATTTTCAGTTCAGCCAATTCATTTGGAGGCATGCGATATGGTCTCTTTGAAATAGGAGCGGTGCTAGGTTGAAGTTCGATAATAAACTCGATGTCTCTATTTGGTGGCATTCCAGGCAAGTCGTCTGGAAAGACATCGGGATACTCACAGACTATAGGAATATCTTTTACTTTGATGTCTGTGATAGCGTAAGTACAAGAGTGAAGATACTCTTGCTGAGGCAGATAGAGGGTAACGACTCCTTGATGTGGTGAGTTAATCTCAATAACTCGGGAAGAGATGTCTAGCAGTACTCTATGTTCAGTCATCCAATTTGTCCCAAGTATAACATCAATACCCTCTAAATTTAGCAAAACCAAATCAGTTTTGATTACTTGGCTACCTAACTGAATTGGCACACTTTTAACCATTTGGTTAGAGGTAATCCTTCCTCCGGGGGTAGAAATCATATATGACCTGTGACAGTTCAAGTACCTGTAAGCTAGGCACATAATTGGTTAGTGTGAAGTATGTGTTTGTTAGTGTAAAGCTTGTGTCTGTTTGTGTGAAGCTTTTGAAAATTTAAAGTGCAAGTAAAAAGAGTATTTTTGTAATTACAGAAAAATCTAGGGTTGTTTTTGCAAAATGTAATTGGATAGGAGTTAACTTCAAAATAAGTGAAGGGTGGTTTTGCAAACATATTTTTCTTACTTTATTCCCCTGTAAAAAATATATATTTATCCAAAAATTTCATTTGAAATGTATGTGTTGAAGTGTGTAAAAGTTTGGGTAAAGTGGTGAAAATAAGGGTGTTTATGTAATTCTATAAAAGTACAAGCCCTTTTATGCAAATAGTTGAATTATAAAAATAACTCTCAAAGTTACTCAGGACTAAAGTGTAAAAGGTGCAAGTCATCATGACATGTCTATCCAATCATTATGACGTGTCTATCCCGTCATCATGACGTGTCATAAATGCTTGCATTTAGGTCCTCAATGTTATGAAGTTACACTCTTTAGGACAAAAGTAATTCAAATCCAACCTTTGTTCAAAATTTCACATGTAAAGATATAAGTTTTGAGTTTTTGAATTTGAGCCCTAAAGCAATGTTGTAGAGTTTGAAAAACTCTCCAACTTTCATTTTGGGCATTTCTTCATTAGGCTTTTAGATTAATGAGAAATTGATGCTTTACAGAAAGGTCCCTGCAATTTTCTAGATTTGCGCATAAGTCCTTGGGAAATCCCTTTTCTCGTTCTCCTCTGTTTCTCTTCTCTCTGGCGCTTATCTTCTCCCCACCGGCGGCGCCTCTGTCCAGGGCATTTCCCCTGCCTCCCTTCCTCTCCTCTATCCAGCTTGGGCGGTGCGGCATCAGGCGACGCGACGGCTCGGGCGGCCCCGAGCGGCGGGCGTGCGCGGCGGCCGCAGCAGGCGCTAGCGCGCGCGGCGGGCACCGAGCGAGCACGCGCGGCGCAGGCGCTCGGGTGGAGCGCAGGCTGCGTGGATGCGCGAGCGGCTGGTGGCAGCGCAGGAGCGTGGGCGCGCGGAAGCCGGCGGCGTGGAGCAGGCGCGCGGGTGGAGCGGCAGGTGCGGCGTAGACGCGCTGGATGCGGGCGGCCCCGGGTCCAAGGGAGCCTAAGGCTCCGGCTCGGCCAAGTTTGGCAGTGGTGGCCATGCCGGTCAGAGGCAGGAACGGAGGCGGCGCTAGTGCGGGCGCGGTGCGACGACGTGCGAGCAGAAGAAGGGCGGCCGCAACATGTGTGGCGCGGGCCAAGGACGCACACGGCATAGGCGTACACGGATGGCACTGAGGCGCAGCAAGGCCGGAGCAAGCGCGGGTCCAGCAACAGGAGAAGGAGGAGGAGCTGTGCAGGGCAACGACGTGCAAAGCGACGACGTGCAGGGCGGCGACGTGCAGCGCATGGCGGTGTCTCCGCTGGGCGAGCTCAGGCCGCGACCGAGTTGGTGTGCAGGAAGGTCGCGCGCGGTGCGGGAGGAGCTGCAGTGTGGTGACTACAGGCGAATCCGCACAGGAGCAGTAGAGCCGCGCGTGGTGGACGTCGGAGGCTGTTGAGGAGAAAGCAGCGGACGAGATCAGGCGGCACTGCAAACTGCTCGTGGAGGATTTGGAGGTGGCCAAGTGTGAGCAGACCATGGCCCTCGCGGAGGCAGAGGGGGCGAGTGTGGCGTGGCGAAGCGAAGGCGGAAGTTCGGGCGGAATTGGATTGGCGCGTCCGCAAGTGCGTGCGGGGGCGTTCTGCTGGCGGCGGTGGTAGGCCGACCCGGATGGCGTCGCAACAGGTGGAAAGGGCGGCAGAGCTACACCTTGTGCGAGCGAGGGTGGCGCACAGGGGCTGCGGCCAGGCACGGCGGCCCTGCAAGTAACTGCGCGGGCATGCCGGCTGTGTTTGTGCAGTGCATCTGCGTGAGCAGAGGAAGTTCAACCAGTGAACAGGAGAACCCTGAAGTTCACGAAGGAGTCGGCATAGCGAACCAATTCGGCCCTATCGGCTTCTCCTATAAGTTCACGACATCCAGCAGCTCCTATTCCTCGCCGATCGCCCGAGCAAGACCACAACACCTCAAGAAAGCTCGTGAACCCTCTTATCGAGCCTCTTCGATCCCTGTATGCCGAAACATCGTCGCCGTGGCAAAACCGACTACCGTCACCACAGGTCACCGCAAGGAATACCCCTCCAGCCATTCTCTACCCACTACAATCCCCTGGCAAGCTTCTTCGTCACCCACGGAACCTCGTCACCGTCGAGCACTTCTCATCGCCAATCCTGTTCACCACGGGAAATTCACTTTCCACCCGTTCTCATCCACAACCAAGGCTACCTCAAGGTTTGCCCTGATCCACTGCATCTTCCTAATGCCGGCAACCCCTTTGCCGGAACATCGTCGTTATCTTCCTATTCTCTGTTTTCCCCGACCAGGGACTTAATTGCTTCGATTTAGAAAGTTCTAGGGTGTTCTCTGTAAAATTTCCAGAACCTTCTTTATTTCAAATCAGTGAATTTCTAAATTCCATAGAAATTCGTAACAAATTCACAAAAATACAAAATTAGTTTTGTTTGAATCCTTAGGTCAAAATTTACAAGTTTTATGTTGTGATCTTGAGTTGAAAGTCTTTGATTTGTGGTCTAGGTTAAATATTAGGGAATGAGTGCTTTATTCGTACCTTATGTTATATGCATGTGTTATAGCTGAAGGGTAAATCATAGGGTGTATGCCTCAAGTGGGGATGTGTGATATTTAGTTAATCCTTTCACACGAGTGCTCATATCCCTGCCATCAAGACATTATTCTCATCTTGATTGCAGTCTCTTTAAGGCCCTTTTCACATAAGAATCCTTGTTAGTTCGTGTATATCTGCTGCTTAGCTAATACATCTCTGCAGCTATGCTTCAGCGTCGGCTATCAGCTCAGCCACTAAGCATCCGTTTCCTTTGAGTCTATGATGTTTCTGTGTAACAGCTGTCAGCCGATGCATTTCTTTTGATATGCTTCTACCATCGGCTGATTAGCCGATACGGTTGTTATCTTTCTAATGTCTGCTACTGCCGATACAATTCTGTTGTTCTGTCCTACATCGGCTGCACATAGTCGATGTATCAAAGGTGTACACACAATCTTAGGATTCTTGCTATCGGCCGATCCAAGCCGATTTTAGTTGTTTTCCATATCGGTCAAATATGGCCGATCAACCATTAGTTTTCCCATCTTTGTCCACACACTTCTATCAGCCGATTTATCGGCTGAGCGATCGGCTATATATCTATCGATCACATACCCTCAACCACACTCCAATCGGCTGCACATCTGTAGAACATATCCCCATCGGCACAAACCTATCAGCCACATCCTCTTTAGTCTAATTCTGTAGTTGTGGTTTCATTAGCCTAGTCCGATATTAGTGTTCTATTACATCTAGTTCTTGTAACAGGTCTGACTTAGATAACCCCATCGGTTGTACGTCACTCAATTGTTGTGCTGACATAATCGAGCCGATACAACCACACCTAGTTACCTAGGATAACCCTTAAGCACATCTCAGTTAAGACACAGCTGCTTTAGGAATCACCCCTCTGCTAAAGTAATCGATGCTTTCATCGATCAATTAGGAACCCGATGCACACATCAATCGGCTACACAGGCCAAAGTACACAACCCTAGATCAGTAAGATAGCCCAGTTGACACGCCTCTGCTAGGCACAACCAAAGCACATCAATCGGCTAAACCTGATGCATCCTCATCGGTTAAGGCCAAGACCAATACACCAACCAATTAGATAGACTAGAAACATGCTGATAATCCAATCGGCAAGATCCTTCCTTGTTCTATCCTTGAAGCACTGTACCTTTAACATTCCTACCCATATCAGCCGATTTGACCCCAGGTGAACTCAAATCGGCTAATCTCTTCTGCTCATATCCAGAAACTACTCTTGCCGATTTCCCTTCTAAACAAAAATTAGTAGATTTCCTAATACTGTGTAGATGGCTCCCTCCTTTACCAATTCTATCGACTAAACCCCTATTGTTTCCTATCGGCTCTATCGTAATCTTCAACAAGTAGCCGATTCTAATTAGTTGTCCTCCTAAAGCTCTGTCTAAGTTTAGTTTCAAATCTTTTTGGTTGTTATGTGAGTAGTATGTTAAAGGAGTGTTGGATTGCAACTTTATCGTGAAGTAAAATAGCTTTATGTGCACACTTTGAAGGTGATGTTTGCATTGCATGTAGATACGACTACTTCCGCAAATAGTACCTACAAGATCTCCCAGGAGTCTACGGAGGATATTTCTGAAGACCAAGAGAACGTCACCAAGGGATTATCGGAAGCCCCGAACCAAAGTTTGGAAGATAATAATACTAACCTCCCTGACCCCAGCCCCACCAGTAAAGGCAAGCCCCGGTGCATAACTCAGTAATTAAATTACTACATTATGCAATCTTATACTTATATATTATATCCTGCATTAAGTCTAGGAGTTGAAATGGAACCCTAGATGCATTGATACTAGGAACCAATGTATTGAACCTGAGTCCATATCGGCTAGATGCTCTGCTAAATAGGACCGGTAAAAGTCGGGTGATTTCCTGTCACTCGCGCGATATAGGAGTTGCTTGTTTACAATTCGGCAACCACTATAAGGATCATGGACGGGGTCATGTGCAATATCGTGACCTGGAAGTTTGCCCCGTCTGTGTTGATAAAGTTGATAAGGTCGCAGCATGTGGTAGTGGTGGCTAAGTGTTTGAAAGTACTAACCACATGCCGCGAAATATGGTAAGCGGTAAGCCTAGTAACCAATCGGCCCGGCAAGTGGGCATACCTCCCACCACTCGTAATTTGGTTTTTCTCACGCACCGACGTGTGGGAGTATGTTTTGCAAGGCAGACAGGAATACGGGTTCATGTAGTCACGCTACAGACGTATGTCCTGCACAATTGGTGTGCGTACGGTCCTGCAAGTCGCTTGTGGTGGCCTGCCCACGACCCGAAATGAAAGGCAAACGGTTGCTTCGGAACAATCTGTGGATGTTCCAAGCGTGTGTGTTAGGTTTACCTTACAAGGTTGAATTCAATTCAGAATCGTCCGCCTCTCATGAGGATTGAGACTGCTTATTCCTTCTGCCACATAGAGTAAAAAGTGTAATTGTTGATGGAATAATTTTGATGGATGTTAAACTCTATCTTGCTTGTTTAGTATAGGTGCTTACTTAGAATGGTTACTCAAACTAGAATCTGAAAGCTAAAACTTGAAAGTAGATTATACTCTTTGTTGCCTTTCAGCTGAAAATAAACCCTGAACCTTTACATGCCTTCATGAGTCTAGTTACGGGCTAAAGTATACCCGATTCTGGGTAAGCCTTGCTGAGTATTAGTATACTCAGACTTACTAGTTATATGTTTTTTCAGGTAATGTCTTTGAGGACCCTACTCTTACCATGCCATGGCCCTATGCTCTGCCTGATGGTTGGTCCGTGGAGTGGGATCCATCCCCGGCCAACCTGATGATACCGAGTGATGTCGTGCCCGGGCTTAGCATGACATCCGTCTTGACGACATGTGTAAATTGTCGCGTATGCTTTCCGCTGCCAAAAACCATGACTTTAACAGTTTGTAATAACTTTTCTAATTTGGAACTTCGTACTACTTTTGGAAACTCTTGTAATGTAATTCTCTATGATGTAAAATATGATGGTGACTGTATCTCTGGACTCACTTTCGTGTGAGGTAACCTTATTTGATCCTGTATCGGTGGTTTATCGGGACGTTACCTGACAGGCCAAGGGATTATACCGTTTGAAGCACGTTGGAGCCCTTGGGAATGGACTCGCGTACTTGAGCCGGTATAATTCAGGTTGGTTCTGCAACATGACCCTTGGGTGGGACAAAGATCAAGTCCTATTCGGGTACCACAGTTGTTGCTAATAAAACTATGAGTTGCTCCGGAATCAATTAACGTAACAACTGGTTTGTGGTGAATAGAGAATGTACCCGACATGATGGGGGCTCCATCCGGAAGTTCTGCAAGGGTGGTGAAGTTAATTCGCCCTTGCCGGACTTGCATCATCGGCCTCTTGCCCTTGTTTTGTTTACTCTTACTGGAACTCTGCCCTTGATTAGGTTTCTTGGGCCGCGGACAATCTCTGATGAAATGATCCGCACTCCTGCAATTGAAACAGCGATAATTGCTGCTTCTCGGTTGGACTTGTTGAACATTTGGCCGTGGGCCAGATTGTTGTGGTTGTTGCGGAGGTACGGGAGGTCTATACCCTCCTTGTTGTTGAGGCGGCCTGAAAACCAATCTGCCAAACGGAGCATTCCGCTGCGGCGCTCTGGGCAGTGCATTCTGAACGAATCGATACCGCGAGGGTTGAACGCTCGCGGGTCCAGTGGAAATTCTTCGCTTCTTTTTGGTACGGTGTGCCGTGATGCAATCCTCCTGAGTCAGGGCCATGTTAACCAGCTCGCTGAAGGTATTTGCCTTTATAAGGTTTAGACGTTCTTTGAGCTTGGTCCTCAAGCCCCGACGGAAGCGGTCCTACTTCTTGGTGTCACTATCTGCGTGATAGCCCGCGTACTGACACAGGTGATTAAAAGCCTGTGCATATTGTAGTACGGTGCGGGTGCCCTGAGTAAGTGCCAAGAACTCATTCAGTTTCCGCTCCATTAGTCCTTCAGGTATATGATGTGCTCGGAAAGCATTCTGGAATTCTTCCCAGGAGATGACATGGCCATCAGCTTGCATGGCACAATAGTTATCCCACCAGATACAAGCAGCTCCGCGTAGTTGTTGGGCAGCGAAGTGAGGCTTGCTAGAGTCCGCACATGGAATTGTAAGAAGAGCGAACTTGGATTCAATGTTGCGAAGCCAAGCATCAGCGTCAAGAGGCTCCTCCACTTTGCTGAACAGCGGGGGCTGAGTACTGAAGAAATCCTGGTAAGTTGCCACCTAAGGTTCATCTCGACCTCCTCTTGATTGCTGGCGCTGTTGGTTCTGCTGTGCCTGTACCAGCAGATTGAGAAGTTCAGTCTGCCGAGCCATAACCTCAGCTAGATTTGGAGGTGGCAGTGGCGGTTGTTGAGAACCGCTGGCCTGATCTGCCTGAAAGCCTTCCGGGTTCCGCGCGTGGCTCCAACCATCTGAAATAAAGGAGATATCCATTATTAACCACATAGCCTTACTCCCAATTTTAGAAGGTACACCACTCAGATAAACAATGCATATACTCCATTCAATTGTCTCGTTTCAAAAAATAAAGATATTGGACAAGATGATAGAACACAAGGCTTATATTACATCACAGATTCTGGTTGTCCTTAACATCACCCATCCTAAGGATCCATACATAGGCCATCTATATTACATCAAATGGCACAAGGTCTAAGCAAGCTACTTACTACCTAAGGCATTACACTCTACCTAAATTACATCTAGAGAGTCGATGATTTGACAACTAAAGATCGTTGAAATTGCCTACAGAAGACTGACTGCCAGATGAAGAGTAATCTGGCTGAGGATTGGGCTCCGGATCTGCATGCTCGGAGTTAAGATCTGAGACTCCCTCAATTTCTTTCGGATCTTCTTCTCCACCTCCAGGTACTGGGGGTGCAACGGGAGGTACCGATAGCTGCTGCAGTTCTTCAATGTGAGCCTGGGCATCGTCGGCCTCAAGGATCAGATCATGGATTTGTTCCTGGAGGAACTCAATGATTGTATTGCGCTGAGTGATGATGGCATCACTCTTGTTGATCTGATCTTCTCGATGAAGGATGGTCTCATCCCGTGCTGCGATGATCTCATCCTTTTGAGTCACCAAGGCTTGAAGTTCCACTATCTGAGTGACTTGACGGTTAGCTTTCCGATGGTGACTTTGAGCCACATTTGTCAACTGACCCATGCCACGGAGTGGCAAAATCTGATAATGGTGTTGAACATTCATAAACATGGTGACATTATGAACCGTTTTTTCAGCCAGATCTCCCAACAAGTGACCAAGATGGTCTATCCGAAAGTTCAATTCTGGATCATTGGAGTATATAGCAGGGAACAGACCAATGGGATACCCGACAACCTCCATTGGATGCTGATTGCAGAAGATATTGATAGCCTCTAGAGCAGTAGTCTCGATGGTATCAACAAGATGATACCCCACCACATCAACTTCTATAGGATGCCACTGGGAGCGGAAAGGATGTTGAGGAATCGTCATTCTAACTCGGCATCGAGGAACGCCTTCTTCTCGATACTCCACTCCATCATATTGAGGGGGCTCGGTGTAATGGAACAGACTTAATGATTCCCACAGAAGATGAGGAAACCCTTTCCAATGCAAGGCATTAGTGTGAAGGTGCCCTGCATGATCCCAAGTGACATTTGAAGGAGCAGCCATCTGCGACAAGAATGCAAATGGTAAGATATATTTACCCTGCTAAGAACTCACAAGGTAAATGGAACGAGACAATTGATTCTGATAACAGCAAAGGCTGGAAATCAGATGGATACTTAAGGTGCTCAACTAAGATTCTATTGGACCCATACTAAGAATAACCAACATGTTTCCTATCCTTAGAAAAACAACAAATTTAAGAACTCCTTTTGTCGGTTAATGTATTATGCATGCACGTACTATTCGACCTCACAACCAAAACAATTGCCGAATATCTCTGGACTTACGTGGTTAGTTTCAGTGGCATAATACATACGTCTCTCACTAATAACTAGTCGATAAGTCCTATCCATCCTAATTTCATAATCGTGGTTAATGTACCTGCAGAAAACCACAATATACATCCAACGAACCTTTCATGCCAGCATGTCATGAAAGCGTCCCCAATCATTACTGCTCACTATAGAAACAGCATCTGTACCATTACCGCCGTATAGACAACGTTAGCATTCGTTATCGAAACAGCATCTGTACCATTACCGCCGTAAAATGCGGGGGTATGAACAGCGATCGCCATATCTTGCGCCGAACCATATACTCCCAATATAATCAACCGAAGTTGATATATTGGCAGCATCTCAAGTAGGCCAATGCTTGAGAAACAGCGTTCGGTTCGCATCACCGACGGGAAGGCTAATGTAACGCCCGCGTTTTTATCTTATTTAAATTACATTACCAATCACTCGTTTAAAAATCTTCTAAACCTTTTCCGCCGCTTGAGCTCCTAAAGCCCACCTCCCAATTTTCCGCCGTTCCGACATCACGCAGTCTCTTCCTCTTTTTCCGTGGAGCCGCCCGCCCCTTTTCCTTTTCCACCAACCCTGCCGTCCCGTTACATCACCATCGTGTCGCGGTCGGCCGCGTGCGCCTGCCCGGCCGCGACCGTCAGCGCCGCGCGCGTGTTCTATCTTTTCTTTTCTCATATTTTGTTTAAATCCATTTTATTTCTCTCTTCTAATTTTTTTCCCAGACTCTTTTTTTTTGCGCTGGCTTCCTCTTTCTTTTCTCCCCTGTGCTGCCTGCTGCCTGCTCGAGCTGTAGCCCGCTCCTTGCACGCACGCGCGGGCCAGCGCACGACCCGCTGCTGCCTGTGCACGCCAAGCCGGCGTGCGGCCCGCTGCTGCGCCGGCCTGTCCCGTCCCGTCCCCTCACCCTCGCAGCTCGCACTTTGTCCCGAGCATCCCGGCCGCCATTATTGGCGAGGCTCCTGTACTGCCCGTGACCCCCCCCACGCCGGCCATCCCCCCTCTTCCTCTCGGCCTATAAATCAGACCCCAAGCCGCCCCTCACTCCGCCCACACCGCCCCAACACCTCTCCCCCTCTACCTCACGCTGCAGCTCGCCGCCGCTGCTCACCATTGCCGCCCACCACCCATCACCGTGGACAGCCCTCCGTAGACCATCTCCGCACGAGGTGAGGGCCGGAATCGGACCCCCTCGGCCTCCTCTCTACTTTTCCCCCCTCCCCGGGTGTTGCCATGCTCCAGGGGGCCGGCGCCCATGGCCTGGCCGCCCCCCCTCCTACTATTCCCCTCCCCCTCCTGTTCTGTCTTGAGGAAGAAGGAAGGTAGACTTGTGCATAACCCCCTCCACTTTTCCTCCTTATGCAGTCCGCAGCCCCCATTTCATGCGACATTATGTTCTGAATCGATTCCAAACTCCACCACGCATCAAATATTCTCTCCAAGTCCCAAGATCCACATCCAAAAAATATAATAGCCTCCTCTATTTTTAATAGAAGCTCTCTATTTCCCTTTTTAGCTCGTCGGCGAACTTTGTTTTATTGTGTGATTGCTTGTGTGTTGTAGCCGACGATGTGACCGAGGAGGAGCAGGACCGCGAGCTGGAGCCCGAAGACCCATACCTCGAGGAGGAGCTTTCAGAAGGCTTTGAGGACGGCAAGTCCAATCCCATCCTTTGATGCATATTTATCCCAGTTTTATAAACGCAACCTATTGGCCTGTTTTATAAAATGCATTGTTTTATTGCAAGACATGGTTGGATAGGCACCCCTTGATTGTTATGACTATTCCTTGATGACCTAGGTTAATGTCTATATAGGATTTGCCCTGTTGGACGTTAACTACTACTAGAGATGCTTATTACCTTTTATTCCCTTTATTATATTTTAATCAGGACCACAAAGCGCTTTACCGAAAATAAGGGTGTGAGTGTTTTAAAAGATAAAATGGGATTTTGGGAAAATCAAAGAAAGATATAACCCGATGAGATGGACGGTGTTTTCTGTGTGAAATGCCACTGGTGTACTTGTACCTTTGTGGTTGAGCATGGTTGGGAGATGTCCGTCTTGTCAATGTAAGGATGAACTGAGGTGTCATCTTGCCTAACCCACTTATCGTACAACCACTCGACCGTTGTGTGGGCAACGGCTTAGCATAAACCCCACTAGTTGCCCTGCTAGCCAAAAGGAGAGCGGGTGAGCAACGGGAGATCATGGAGAAGGGATACGATCTGTGTGAGTTATGTCCCGGTTATGACTTTGTTGATAGGTCATTAACCCCATGATTGCTTCCGTGTTGGCTAGTTAGATTCAGCTAAGGTGGGAAATGGCTTTGTTAGGATCCGCCGTGACATTAAGGTGTTCATAGTGCGGTACCCTACTTGTGGGTAAAGTGTACAACCTCTGCAGAGTGTAAAATCTATTCGAATAGTCGTGTCCACGGTATTGGACGAGTTACGGCATGGTCACTTCAATAGACATTTTGGGATGATTTGTTTTGTGGCGTGAGTCGTTTTGAAAGTGCCCGGCAGTTGTGCAGTGAGCTACTGTGGATGAGGAGCCCGGTAGTATTAAAACTTGGATCCTTTGTGTAGGATCAACCCCACTTATTATTCGATTACTATAGAAATGTCTTGAGAAAACTCTTTTATTAAATGAACCCTTACATGTGTAAAACCTCGCTTTATCACAAATGAACCCTAGCCTCCTCCTTGATATATCCATGCATGATCTTTATTATTCCCCTCCACGGGTGTGGTTGGACTTGTTGAGTACGTATGTACTCACTCTTGCCTAGTTTTTACAGAGGAGGATCCGAACTTCATCCCTGAAGACGTCGAGTAGGTCGCCGTCCTGCACCCAACCTTGCCTATGGTTCAGGGTCTCCATAGAAAGCTTACCATGGCGCAAGACTTTGATGTTATCTTATATTTCGTTGGCACTTTGGTTTGGTTTGTAGTCCTTATGTTGTCCCTCTTGATAGTGGCGCTTCAGTACCCGCTACCTCGACGGTTTATACGGTAATGAACCATCTGATGTAATAAATGTGTTATCAGCCTCCTGGGACTGATATTTGTATCACATTTAGTCACCTCTGTTAAGGGGATGCTTCAGGTGGTATCAGAGCTGTAGGTTGGCTGTAGGACGCAACCCTTAAGACCGAGGATATTTTCTAAGCCATTTCCCACTAGATCTTTCCCCCACTTAACTCACCTTTCCACACGGCACTTACCTTTGGCCCTTGTCTGATTCCAGATGGCTGACAATGGATGGAGTGACGGAATCTGCCCCGCAGAGCCTGGCCTCCCGAAGTTATTGCTACTCAGCCTAGAACGCGTCGGAGTTGTGGACCCACCGGAGTACACCTACCGGGAGTACAACTTCAGAGGGACCCTTCGATGTGACCTGATGATCTTCGTGGGAAAAAGCACACTTTACCCCGACATGGATCCCTGGTTCATCTCCACCACTGGCTTTGGGTTCCCAGACACCTACCGAAAGGCTGCCCGAAAAGCCCTGCGACGCCTACGCGTGGTCTATAGGCATCATCTTCGGCGAACTCCTATGGGATTTTTCCCACCTGCTGGAGGGAGAGGACGCTCATGGACTGCCCGGATGAGAGGATTGGGAAGGGAAGAAGAAGAACTAGAAGATACGGTTTCCCACCTGTCCATTTACCTCACCGGCCTAGACCGACTTTACAGCGAATAGACAAAACAACTGAAGCACCAAATCCGCAGGGCAGAAAAGGCAGAACAAGAGTTGGAAATACAATGCAGGAGAGCAATAGAAGCTGAGGCTCAAGCTGAGAGTTCCCTAGCCTCTCTCCAAGACATATGGCGAAGCAACACTCAAGAAAGGGAACGTATCAAGGCGCGCAGAAGAGAAGCTGGATTACTGGAAGGAGAACCCGAGGAAACCCATTGGGATAAGAGCACTCAGACCAAAGATGAGGTATTGGAGCAATGTCTTCCGCCAAAGAAGTGACCTAACCGGATCGGGGAAGAATCCCCTTGGGAAGAGTAGAGTACCTAAGCTAGAGCTATCACCCAAGTAATAATGTATCCTTGGGAGATGTACCCGACCCTAATAAAAAATAAAGACCATCTATCCTTCTTGTACCCTACCATGTGTGCAAGGCTTGTTCACTCTACCTTTGTTTTCAGATGGCCGAGAATGGTTGGACCCAGAGCGTTTGCCAAGAAGAGCCTGGTTTCCCCCACCTTTTGATCAACTCCCTGGAGCGCCTCGATGTTACTGAGCGCCCAAGGTACTACAGCAGAGAGTACGAACGCCTCGGCACTCTTCGCTGTAGGGTGGTTCTTTCCATCGCCAGAAGCACCCGCCACCCCGACATCGAGCCGTGGCGAGTGACTGCCACAGGATTTCAACATCGGGATGCCTATCCCTTGGCCATCAGAAAGGCTCTCCGCTACCTGTGCCGGATCTTCGAGGAACACCTCATTCCCACACCGATGAGGCTTTTTCCTCCGGCCATCAGGACGCAAGTCTGGCACGCCCACATGAGGAACTTGGAATGGCGCCGCCATCAAGAAGACCTTTTGTACCATGTGGTCGCCTACCTCGTCTCCTTGGATAAGCTCTTCGACGAGCAAGCCCGATTCCTAAGGGAGGAAACCCACCGGGCCGAGCAAGCTGAGCTTGCAGTGAGGATGCACCAAATCTGGGTGGCTCAAGCCGAAGCAAGGACCGTGGCCGCTATAAGTAGCGAAGCCGTCGCTCATAAAAAGAATCCAGGATCCAGGATCGGCGCATGCAAGAATGGACCAGCAGTGGAACGCCCGTCCCGGCAATCGGGGAGACACAAGTCCTAATTGGAACACCCATCATAGGATGGGGAGGACTTTTTGGGACCCCGCAAGCTCCACCTGAAGGTGCCGAAAGGTCAGCTGCAGCCGCAGAAGAAGGAGCTGTCGAACAGCCTCGAGAAAATGGGATCCTCGAGGACGACGAGGAAGAGCTACTCATTCCACTGGAAGTGCACTCCGCCCCGGAAGACGACTCGCAGCGTGAGTAGCATGCCTTAGAGATGCCCCCAGGGATGAAGCCGTCCCGGCCCCAAGCTTAGAGTTGTGCCCCTCCCATCTATTGTGCCCTTTGTACCCGACCGTGTAGTGCGTGTTTTGGCTGTACCCTCCCAAGTGTTGTACCCCCAGCTTAATAAATAAAACTATTTATGCTTGATGCTTGTTAGTCTGTGTGATTGTCGGCAGTAGGTGGAGTCTGCCTTTTCGAAAATACAAAAATAAAACATCACTTGATGAAAGTGATATTTGTATCACATTTAGTCACCTCTGTTGAGGGGACGCTTCAGCTAACTCCCTAGTTAGTTGAGGATCCTTACCTTCTTACCTCATCATCGAAGATGTCGTTACAGAATGTAAAGTTGGGTTATGCATAAATTTAAGTTTTGACAGAAAAGTAATGCTGAGAGTTAGAGTTATATATATACATATACTATAGCCACTTCTAATTCCCTTAAATATCACCCTAGGGCTTTACGTACTAAGCACAATACTTAACGAACCCAACGTAGTTTTGCGAAATACTTTGTTGGCCAAATTTTATACTAAAAGTATTTTCAAGGCATTTCATACCTCCAGTGTACACTTGTTAGCTCTGATACCAGCTGTGGCAGAACTAACCTGAATTACACCGGCTCAAGTACGCAAGTCCACTCTTGAGGGCTCCCACGTGCTTCAAACGGTATAATCCCTTGGCATGTCGGGTAACATCCCGATAAACCACCGAATACAGGATCAAACAAGGTACCTCGCACGAAGGTGAGTCCAGAGATACAAATGCCATCACATTTTACATCACAGGCAGTTATCTGACCTGAGTGTTCAGAAGTAACATAAGTTCCCAACTGAGGAAAATTATTACAAACGGTTTAAGTTTCAAGTCATGCAGCGGAGTCAAAGCACGCGCACTGTACACGTCGTCAGTTCAGATATCATGCTAGCCCTAGCATGATATCACTTGGAGGGATCTGTGTTGGCCGGGGACGGGTCCCACTCCATGGATCAACCATTGGGCAGAGGGTAAGGCCACGGCATGGGCAGAGCAGAGTCGTCTGGAGGGTTACCTAAACAAGAAGTTACAAGGCAAGACGAAGTATTCTAATACTCAGCAAGGCTTACCCGTTCATGGTATACTTAGCCATGTACCTAGACTTATGAAGGCTTTTCAAGTTTAGGGTAGAGTTTTTAGCTGAAAAGCAACAAAGAGTATGTCCTTAATTTCAACTTTTAGCTTTCAAGTTCTATGTGATTATTCATTCTAGATAAGCACCTATAGCTATTCAAACATGGTAGAATCTTTAGCCAATCATCATCTTTGATAACCATAAAGTTACTCATGTTACTCTATGTGGTAAAGGGATCAAGCAGTCTCAATCTCCGCGAGAAACGGACGATTCCTGAATCGAATTTCAGCCTTGCAAGGGTATACCTAACTCACACGCTTGGAACATCCAAAGATTATTCCGAAGCAACCGTTTGCCTTTCATTCCAACTCGTGGATCAGATCCACCACAAGCGACTGCAGGACCATACGCACATCCAATGTGCAGGACGTATGCCTGTAGAGCGACTACACGGCCATACTCCTGGTTGCCCAGCAACACGTATTCCCACACGTTGAATCGAGTAACAGGAAAAACCAAAATACGAGTGGTGGGAGGTATGTCCACTCCTCGGGCCGATTGGTTACTAGGATTACCGCTTACCATATTTTTCGGCATGTGGCTAGTACTTTCAAACGCTTAACCACCGCTACCACACACTGCGACCTTATCAAATTCATCAACACTGACGGGGTATCATCTCAACCATGATACCTCACATAATTCCCGTCCGTCATCCTTAAAGTGATTACAGGAATGTAAACATTACAACTCCTATATCGCGCGAGTGACAGGAAATCACCCGACTTTTACCGGTCCTATTAGCAGAGCGGCTATTCAGACTCAAATGCTATTATTCAATACATTGGTTCCTAGAAAAATGTAACTAGGGTTTCTTATACAATTCCTAAAAACGTAATGCATAGATAAATATAAATAATACAGGTTGCAGTGTAAATAAAGTAAGGGTTATGTCCGGAGCTTGCCTTCTTGCGTGGGGTTGGGGGCAGTAGTGTCAAAGTATTCTGAACTTTGGTTCTGAGCTTCAGTTAGATCTTCGACGGCGTTCCCCGGGTCTTCAGCTGATTCCACTTCAGTAGATAAAATAATTAGGATTCCACTCCTTGTCACCGTCGGCGAGAGTAGTCGAGTCTACATGATATGCAAAGTTATAAGTTAAGGGATGCATACTATTGTATTTTATTTTACGATAAAGTTGCAATTCAACGAAAATATAATTTACTTTGTACACTCACTATTTATTTCTCTACTGGGCAGTCATTTATCGGGTATTAATTATTTTATCTAGTTACATTAAGCAACAGGGTTGGTGACCCTAATTATTTAATTAATGGCATGGGGTAACATGCTGAATTGGTTTTTAAATACTAAAGTAACTATAGCTTTATTTATTTTCTTTGCTAATTATTTATACTAACTCGAGGTTATTATTAAACTATGGACTCGTTATAGCATGTTCTAGTTGTTTTATACGTGATCCTAGGTTGAGAATTTAGGGACAGGTTACATTACTTAAGAATAATACCTCAAAATATTTTCATGTTTTTTGAACATTTAATCCACAGATATTAAATATATAACATTTAATAGGTATTATTTATAATTAAATTTATACATTAATAAAATATTTCACAAACAGTAGGTTAATTATTTTTCCTAAGTATTACATGTCAAAACAAGACTAATGCAATTGGTTTCATAATTTATCATTTTTCTGCTACTTATTATGCATTTTCTTAGTCTACAACTACTTAAAATTAATATTTAAATTAGAGCATAAACTACTCAGAAACTGAAAGTTAATCTATAAGGAAATTTGTAGATCTTATCATGAGGATCCCAACAAATTTTAGTTTGCATTTTTACGATTTTTCCTTGAATTGATATGGAATTTTAAAGTCTGCAAATAAAATTACACAAGGGGGTCCTTAGGGCACTATTCCTACGAGCCACACTCTTTGCAAACAGCCCCTTGGGCTTTTGATTCTCTTAACATGAGGTCGTTACCGGGTCAAGACGGTGGCCGTGGTTTTTGACCGGCGTGTTCTCCCCGGCGGTGAGGGTTTGGCCGGGGATGATCTGGTCCTACGTGACCTATGTGATCTACTGAGTTCACGGGTGGGTGATATGCACCAAGATAAGCGACGGAGCATGGCCGGCGGCGATGGATTGCGGCGGCCATTTTGGGGTGCTCGCGGTCCCGGTGAGGGGCCGGCGAACACGGACCACTAGGGCGCGCATGAGCATCACAGAAGTGTGGGGATGCTTTCCCCGTGCCTAATTTGGTCGGAGACAGGGCGGAGGGTAGTGCTTGACGGTGGGGTGGGCGTCGGATTCTTACCGGTGGTGATGGCGGCCGATGTTCTGCGGCCTGGGCGATGAAGGGTGGCGGGGAAGTAGTTGAGGAGCTTCAGGGCGATGTGGTGAAGCTAGTAGTGAGTTCAATTGGGGTCGAGAAGGGTCGGGAGCAGGTGCTCCACGGCGGGCAGGGCGGCGGTGGGTGGAGATCGACGGCAACCGTCAAGAAGCTGGTGTATGCACTAGGGATTCAATTGGGGGGTTGTACAGCTCCACGGGATCAAGAGGAGTCTACCTAAGGTGTCGTCGTGGTGCGGGAGGGCTCGGAGTAGGCTGCCCACGGTGAACCGAAGGCGGCGGCGGAACTCGAGCTAGCCGGAGCTGTGGAAGACGAGGTGTGGAGGCGGGAGGATGAAATTGGACGGGCTTTAGAGCACCAGTGGGTCACGGCGGTGCTCTAGCAGCACTAGATTGGGGTTCAGAGGGAGCGAAGGCGGCTGGCAACGGTGGACAGTGGAGGCGGCGGAGGTCCGGTGAGGGATCGAGCTCAGGAAAGAGGAAATGCTACGGCCTAGGGTGCTCGAGAAAGTAATGCAAGTCGCAAAGCAACCGCTGAGCATGCCTTAAGGCCTGAAGGGGCGTTACGCGTGCGAGCAGGAGCTGGTGACGGCGGTGAGGTGCGTGGCGACCGGCGGACGGCTCGGAACGCCGTGGCGCGCGCGGAGGAGGGCAGCAATGAGAGGAAATAGGGCCGAGGAAGGGAGAGGATGACGCGTGGAGTTCATCCCAGCAGGAGGTGGCACGGCGACGGCGGCAGAGCAGCGGCCAAAGGTGAAGCACTACC
This sequence comes from Panicum hallii, assembly GCF_002211085.1. NCBI lineage: Eukaryota > Viridiplantae > Streptophyta > Magnoliopsida > Poales > Poaceae > Panicum > Panicum hallii. Next base: position 22,811,066 of record NC_038042.1, read on the forward strand.
GACGGCAGGAAGCAGAGCAGAGGAGCACGTGCTCGAGGAAGAAGAAGAGAGGGGAGGTGGTCCGGGGGACCTGTTTGGAAATCTCAGGGACCTCTAGGTAAACTAAATTTTCCCACTGATGTAGAGGTCTAATGAGAAAAGGCCCAAAGTGAAAGTTGTAGAGTTTTTCAAACTCTCCAATATTGTTTTAAGGTTCAAGTTCCAAAGTCAAAGTTTACAGCTTTACATATTAAATTTTTTGACTAAAAGTGGAATTTGAATTCTTTTGTCCTTACCAAGGTGGATTTGGTGTAATTTTGGATATGTTTGCAAGTTTTCATGGGATGTCATGATGACTTGTATTCTTACATTTTGGCCCTTAAGTAAAATTGAAAGTTACTTCTATATTTCAACTATTTTGCATATAAGGACCCATGATTTTAGTTTTAACCACATCTAGGTCCTTGTTTTTACTTAAAGATCTATTTTCCTTAGGATTTAACCTATCTTTTGCACTTTCTTTCCTATGGTAAAATAAATTTGACACCCAGTATTATATTTTGCCTAGGTTTTGATGCTATCTCCCATTTTACCCAATTAACACTTAAGGACCTATACTTTACAGAATTACCATTATACCCCTATTCCTTTGTGCTATACACATACACCATAGCAAAATACATTTTTCACACTAAACCTAGTGTCTATATTTCTAATTACCTGAATGTCACAAAAGGATCATCCTATAGATAACATCCTTGGAAGCATAACTAAAGGGGTAACTACTCGTTCTCGTATGGCAACTTTTTGTGAACATTACTCGTTTCTTTCTTCCTTGGAACCACTTAGGGTAGAAGAAGCTCTAGATGATCCAGATTGGGTGATGGCTATGCAAGAAGAATTGAACAACTTCACACGGAATGAAGTCTGGTCCTTAGTAGAAAGACCCAAGCAAAATATTATTGGAACAAAGTGGGTTTTTCGAAACAAACAAGATGAACATGGCGTGGTGACAAGGAACAAAGCAAGGTTGGTTGCTCAAGGCTTCACACAAATTGAAGGTTTGGATTTTGGTGAGACTTATGCCCCCGTAGCTAGGCTTGAGTCAATTCGTATCTTGCTTGCCTTTGCAACTCACCATGATTTCAAGCTATACCAAATGGATGTGAAGAGTGCTTTTCTTAATGGACCAATTTCCGAATTGGTATATGTTGAGCAACCACCGGGTTTTGAAGATTCCAAGTTTCCTAATCATGTCTACAAGCTCCATAAGACGCTCTATGGGCTTAAGCAAGCTCCTAGAGCATGGTATGAATGCCTTAAGGATTTTCTCTTAAGGAAAGGCTTTGAGATTGGCAAAGCCGATCCTACTCTTTTCACTCGTAAAGTTGATAAAGATATTTTTGTATGCCAAATATATGTCGATGATATTATATTTGGTTCTACTAATCAATCTTGGTCCGAGGACTTTAGTAGGATCATGACAAAGAGATTTGAGATGTCCATGATGGGCGAGTTAACTTTCTTTCTTGGATTTCAAATCAAGCAACTCAAGGAAGGCACTTTCATTTGTCAAACCAAATATACTAAAGATATGTTGAAAAAATTTGACATGGAGAATGCCAAGCCTATCAAGACACCCATGCCAACTAATGGACATCTCGATCTAAATGAAGATGGCAAGACCATAGATCAAAAGGTATATCACTCCATGATTGGATCCCTTCTTTACCTTTGTGCATCTAGGCCCGATATCATGCTTAGTGTGTGCATGTGTGCAACGTTTCAAGCTAATCCTAAGGAATGTCATCTTATGGCTGTTAAGAGAATTCTAAGATATTTGGTTTACACTCCATACCTTGCCTTGTCATATCCCAAGGGCTCCACTTTCAATCTACTTGGCTACTCCGATTTGGATTATGCCGGTTGCAAAGTAGATCGGAAGAGTACATCGGGGACTTATCAATTCCTTGGTCGGTCCCTTGTGTCTTGGAGTTCTAAGAAACAAAATTCCGTTGCTTTATCCACTGCCGAAGCCGAGTATGTTGCTGCAGGTGCTTGTTGTGCGCAACTACTTTGGATGAGATTTACTTTGAGCGACTTTGGTTGCAAGTATAGTAAGATTCCACTCTTGTATGACAACGAGAGTGCAATCAAGCTAACTAACAACCCAGTAAACCACTTAAGAACCAAACACATTGATATAAGACAACATTTCTTGAGAGACCATGAGACCAAAGGAGATATCGTTTTGAGTCATGTAAGCACTGATAAACAACTAGCCGATATCTTCACTAAACCACTTGATGAGCAAAGGTTTTGTACCTTAAGGAGTGAGCTAAATATATTGGATTCTCGTAACTTAGTTTGAGATCTGCACATGTTTGATTGCTATAGAGTAATTTTCAAGAAAATTTGAATCTTTTTTTACTTACTTGAGACTATTATTTCCATTGTTGATTGTTGGCTAGTCTCAAGCTAAGTGAGCCTCTCACATTACGAGATATCTCTATCAAAATTCAATCCTATCCTTCACTAAAATTCTGCTCGGGATGAGCCAGATACTCCGGTATTTTGTCTGGATACTCCGGATATTTGTCCGGATATTCCTGATGGTAAACCCATCCAGTATATACCGAGGAGGGGGTCGGTTAAAACGTTCTAACTCATTCTTTCTCACCGCCGCCGCCTCCCTCTTCTTCTCCTCTTCCTCACTCTCGCCCAAGGGACGATTTCCACCATCCAAGCACATAAATCTTTCAAATCTTTGAAGGAAGAGCATTCTCCCCTCCGGAAACTTTGGGGAAAGTATTGGATTTGAAGTTTCCCGCGCGTTGAACTCCATTAAGGTATTCAAACTTCAAATCGCCCGATCTCTCAATGTAGTTGATGAAATTGAATATCCTTTAGGGCATTAGGGCATTATCTTCACTCATGTCTAGTAACTCATACCCCAAATTTCACTCAAATCCCATGGTAGAATCTTTCGATTTCTTGAACCTAGGGTTTGGAACTCGGTGCCCGGAGACTCCAGATACTCTGTCCGGATACTTCGGACAGTGTGGCCGGAGTATCCGGATATATACCTGGACTCTCTGGATTTCAAGAATTCCGCCAGCACATTTCTCCTCTATTGTTTCTAGATTGATCCTAATCGCTCAATCCTATGTCTAGGCTATGGGAAGAGACCATGCGAATGCTCCTACAGGGCAGCGATGGCAAAAACGTCACCATGATCCACAACATCAAGTGGAAGAGGACTCTTCTCCGAGCCCTCCTCCAAGGGAGCTTCGACCTAACCGTCGCCCCTGCAAGGAACCTGCGAGCAGCAGCCAAGCTCCATCTCGTGTTGCTCAACAAGCTCCCTACATGATGCCAAGCATGGCTGTGCCTCCTCCTTCCCGGGCAAATCCAATAAGAAGAGGAGACCGAGGAAGAAGAACCTCACAATTACCGCGAGATCCCCAACTCGGATGAGGATGAAGACACATCTGATGACGGAGACCAAGATGATGATGAGGAGTAGACCATTTTGCTCTTTTCATTCCCTTTTTGACACTTGATGACAAAGGGGGAGTGAAGATGACCATTTATGTACTTTTGGGCTTGTATCATATTGAACTTGTATCGTATTTGAAAACTTGTAATGTGTGCTACTCTTTGTTTAAACCTGTTTGATTGTCATATTTGAAACTGTTCTAAGGCTTGAATGATAGTGTGATGTTTTTTAAATTGTGATGACTTGCTGTTTTCTGTGTTCTGTGCAGAAGGTCCGGACACTCCGGGTACGTAGCTGGATACTCGGGACATCCTGTCCGGAGTCTCCGGACATATACCCGGAGTCTCCGGGGTTCTTGCAGCCAACACAAATTTTCCTTGAGTGCATAACCTGTCATTTGCATCACACATTGTTTTAGCACACACTTTCTCACCTCACTGTAAAATGTATAAAGATTTTTCCATGTTTTCTTCATAATGTGCCAACTCTAACTTTTGAGAAGTCAATTTGAAATTCAAATTCATGGCATACATTAAGGGGGAGCTCTTTATATACTTAAGCTTACATCTTTATAATTATTAAATGAAATACATGTGGGTTGTCATCGATCACCAAAAAGGGGGAGATTGAAAGATATCTAGGCCCCTTAGTGGGTTTTGGTGGCAGATGACAAAGCACATATATATCTAATCATGTTATTGAGCATGTGTGCAGGGGCTAAGAATGATGAAGCAAAGCGTATTACAAAAACATGACCCCTCAAAATGGGAAATGAAAAGCGGTGTTTCAAATTTACTTGAAGAATTAGATTTTATTTTGAAATTGAGTATAGGAACGCCGTACTATCAAGAGGGACTTTGATCCACAGGTGTTGATGTGGTAGTTGTGCTCAAGAGAACCTACAAAAGCCATGAGAATCAAACCTACCACTAAAAACAGCCTTCTTGTGAAAATCCATGTTTATCCAGACTGTCCGGTACACTATCCGGAATGTCCGGATATTGTGATCCAGAGTTTCCGGATAGTCACCCGGAGTCTCCGGGTAACTGTTACTCATCCAAAGTTTCTCTGGGACCGGAGTCTCCGGACCCCTATATCCGGAGTATCCGGACATATATCCGGAGTATCCGGGTACCCTTCACCCAACGGCTAATTTTCTGTGAGAGGGGGTATAAATACCCTCCGTACCCCTTCATTTATCTCTCTCTTGCTCATTTGAACCAGAACACGCTAGCAAGCAAAAGGAGAGCTCTCTCGCTTCCCCTCTTTCATTCTTGAGTGATTTTCTTTGGGGATTCGAGTGAGATTGTTGCAAGAGCAAAGATTGGTGTTAGTAAGCTTCCATTCCATCTCTTGAGCACAACACCCTTAGCTGGTGGATTCAAGTTTATTACTCTTGGAGCTTCAAGCTCCTAGACGGCTAGGCGTCGCTCGTGAGTATTCAAGCAAGTTGTGAGCACCACAAGAAGTTTGTAATCTTCATTCCTCTCGGAGGAACACATAGTAAGTAATCTTGGATTTGAGCGTTGGTCTCACCCTTGGAAGAGGAGCATAGGTGTCCTTGAGCACCGTCTCTTGAATCCTTCCTCAATGGAGACGTAGCTCCTTTGGGAGTGAACTTCGGGAAATAAATTATGTCTCTCTTTTGTGCTCCTTTCTGGTTTTATTATATATTTGCTTGTGAGACTAACTTTCTAGGGTTTGAGGTTGATCTACAACTATATTAGTCTCTAGAGCAAGACAACTGGTTAGAAACACTCCTAAGGTACTACTAGCTTGCCTAAATTTACTCGATCTAAATTGCAGCATCAATAACTTGTTAGTGTGCACATTGTTTCATACCCGGACTCTCTGCACAATATTTCCGGAAACTCCGGACATAAAACCCGGAGTATCCGGACATATATCCGGAGTATCCGGACATCTGTATTACTGACATTGTTTAATGCTTTAAGTTTCAGATTTGCCTATTCACCCCCCCCCCCCCCCCGCTCTAGGCATCTTGAGATCCTTTCAAAGGCGCTACTGCACCTCCTGATATAGGATTACTAAACGAAGATGCACCACCTGATGTTGTAGGATTACACAACGATGGTACACCACCAGATTTTGTAGTAGACAGTGAAGAAGGCGCACCAAGTGATGACCATGCTGCCACTCATACTATGATTAGACCCCTTATCAAAGGCACTATACATGAAGAAATCATGGAACCTGATAATGAACAGCCGAATAAACATGCCAAGATATTTTTGAAGTTATTAAAGGAGGCAGAAAAGGAATTGTATCCAGGTTGCATAGAGGCTACTAAGTTTTGATTCATTGTGCATCTTTTTTAGATTAAGTGCATGTACGGTATACTAACGCTGCATTGGAGGCCATACTAAATCTGTTCTGAATCATTCTCCCTAAAGGCCATTGTATCCCAGACGCAATGGATAAAGTGCAAAGGGTGGTTTGAGATCTAGGCTTGGACTATGTAAAGGTACATGCTTGTGAGAATGATTGTATATTATTTTGGAAGGAAAATGCAGAGCTGCATACATGTCCCATATGTAAAGAGTCTAGGTGGAAAAATCTCGATGACGGTGCTGAGAAGGGCGTTGCGGATGCTGCTGGTACTGATGCAAGTAATAATAAGAAGCGGTTGCCATGTAAAATCCTACGCTACTTTCCTCTTACTCCTAGGCTGCAAAGAATTTATATGTCTGAGAGCACATCGTCGAAAATGCGATGGCATAAGGAAGGATTGGTCAGTGATGGAAAAATGCGTCATCCTGCTGACTTGGAGGCATGGAAGCATGTGGATGGGAAGTATGAATAGTTTGCATTGGATGCTTGTAATATTAGTCTGGGTCTTGCTTCCGATGGCTTCAATCCCTTTGGGATGCAAAATGTTACATACACCACATGGCCCGTTGTCCTAATCCCTTGCACTTTGCCTCCTAGGTTGTGTCAGAAACAACCTTACTGGATGATGTCAATGTTGGTACCAGGTCCAAAATCTCCTGGGATGAATATTGATGTATATTTGAGGCCCCTTATCGATGAGCTGAAGGAGCTTTGGGATAACGGTGTCGAAACATGGGATGCAAAGGATAAGAAGAATTTTAAATTACATGCTATTCTACTTTGGACAATTAATGATTTTCCTGCATATGCGATGCTTTCTGTTGGAGCATAAAAGGAAAATTTGCATGTCCATACTGCCATAAGGATACAGACTATTTGTGGCTGAAATTTGGGTCCAAGCACTACTACATGTCACATCGACGGTTTTTTCCCTTGGACCATCCACGGTGCAAGAACAAGATCAGCTTCAACAACCATGTCGAAACCAGGGAGGAGGCACCAATACCACTGACTGGTGAACAGGTATTGGAGTAGTATGAAAGTTTCACTCAAGTGACATTTGGAAAGATGACATCAAAAAAGAGGAAATGTGATGAAGATAAAAGATGGCACAACTGGAGGAAGAAGAGTATTTTTTTTAAGCTCCCGTACTGGTCTTCTTTGCTAATTAGGCATAATTTGGACGTGATGCACATTGAGAAAAACATATGTGAGAGCATATTGGGTACTCTGCTTGAAATTGAAGGTAAATGTAAGGACAGCGAGAAGGCCCGGCTTGACATGCATCAGATAGGGAGACGACAAGATCAGCATCCTATTGTTGAGAATGATAAGTATACCTTGCCACCAGCCTTGTACCTTTTAGATAAGGCTGACAAGAAAGTTTTATGCCAATTTCTACAAGGAGTGAAGATGCCTGATGGGGTTGCCTCCAGTATAAGCAGATATGTTGATGTAAATGCATGTAAGGTGTCTGGACTCAAAACTCATGACTACCATTTAATTCTACAGAAACTGTTAACCTTAGTGGTACGAAAGATTTTGCTAGAAGAAGTTGTCATCGCATTGATTCAGCTTAGTAGGTTCTTCAATGCACTTTGTTCTAAGGAGCTGGTGGAAGAAGATATTGACAAACTTAGTAGTTCAATTAAGGAGACTCTTTGTCGTCTTGAGATGGTACTCCCACTAGCGTTCTTTGATATCATGATTCATTTGCCTGTTCATCTAGCTGAAGAGGCTAAAGTTGGAGGTCCCGTGTGTTATAGATGGATATATCCGGTTCAGAGATACCTACGTACTGTGAAATGATATGTGAGGAACAAGGCGCACCCAGAAGGCTCAATAGCCGAGGGATACATAGTCAAGGAGTGCCTTACATTTTGCTCTAGATTCTTGGATGTCGAAACCAAACTGAATTGTGCTGATCGTCATAAAAATATTGCTGTGAATGAGACACCATCTGGTCTTTGCATATTTGCTGACATGGACTACAAGAGGAGAGGACAGAATATCGAGATCCTTGAATCAGATGAATTACGGAAGATGAGACACTACATAATTACTAACTGCGATGAAGCCAGACCATGGATAGAGTAAAGTTACAGTAACCCATCTTTAATTTATTCATGTTATATATACTTGCAGGATCATCTAACACATTAATGCATTTTTCAATGTAGTTTACATATGGAAGAACTCAGCAAATATGGTTCAAGGAATATTAAAAAACGACACCAGAAGCAATTTGTAAGGTGGTTGAGGGCAAGGTCAGTACTAGTTTTTTTAAATTTCTTTCCATGCGATGATGACATGTCCTCATTATACAAATTTATGAATAGGGGTTTTGTTTTGAAATCAAATTTGCAGATGAAGCATCAATATGAGAAAGGGGAAGTGAGTGAACAGGTGTTTTCCCTTGCTCAAGGACCGGACCATCGAGCTCGTATTTTGAATAGATGCCATATCAATAATTGGCTATTTCGAACGGCGGGCATTGAGAGTAGCCTCGTAACACAAAACAGTGGCATGCTTGTGAAGGGCGATGATACTACAGGCGACATGAAATGGTATGGAGTGATTAGAAAAATTATCACACTAGATTTCCCCGGACAAAAAGAAGTTATTTTGTTCCAGTATGACTGGTATGATGTACTTGCTGCCACCACCAGCAGAGGCAGAGGATACAATAGGGTTAAATGGGGGATTATTGATATCAATACTACTAGGTTCCGGTTTTCCAATGAACCTTACATTCTGGCGACACAGGCTGAACAGGTGTTTTTTGTCAAACTCGTGAACAAGCCGGTATGGAGCAATGTTGTCGCAATGAAACCAAGAAATTTGTTTTCCATGCCAGAAGAAGAAAATGAGGATGACATTGATTCAATTGATCTAGGAATCCGAGGCATGAATTTGTTGGCTGGACAAGATGATTTGACAAATTGGACAAGATCAGGCAAGGAAGGCACTACAAGGGATGCCTCTGTTATCCAACGGGTGCATGCCGAAGCAGTTAACGAACCAGATGATGATATGGTCTTTCTTGATGACGATTATGATGACGAAGATGACACATACATTAATGATGGAGTTGTTGCACCAGTTGCTTCTATGGTACGAGGCCAGGGAGATGATGAATTCTTTGTATGAACACTTAATTGCTTTTACACTGTTATATTGTGTCAGGATGATGAAAATCTAGAAGGAAAACAATTTGTAATCTTGTATTGACCTGAACATTTTCTGTGATCTCGTCGAAAATTTGCAGACACGCCAAAAAAAAATTTCTTACATAATATAAACAGAATGATCACACCATAAAACAATGAGCAAAGATACTTCAGCATATATATGGCGACATAATAAGGTAGCATATTTACACATCACATTGTTCTTAAAGTAGCACAGTACTGCAAACTTGCCATTCCTAAACACCCATCAACTACTTGTACCACACAAAACCAATAGATAAAAGCTAAAAGACTGGTGGACAATTTCTTCTTCCTAACGCCAGCCAAGTCAGTCGTTGTTGTCACTGTCCCCAGTGTAGTAGTGGCCCGCGATCATCTTCTGTTTCATAGCAAGGCGAAGCTCGTCCGCCTTCTTTCGGATCTGACATTTTAGAAGGGGTCAGTTAGCATAATGTGGAAAAGATAAAATGCTTTCATGCCAATTGCAGTACTTAAAGGGTAGGAACATCACCTCTTTGCCACCTAGGATGGGCCCATTGCAATCGTCGCTGTCAACGCCGATCATCATCGTACATGCCATCTTTGGGAAACAGATGTCATACTTCTTCCCTTCAACCTGCATATATAAGGCACTATAATAAGGTAGCATATATACACATAGTATCAGTAGTTATATGAAATAAATAACACCAAAATAGTTGATGTTGTGCACTCACCTTCTTTAGATTGCCCTTTATAGAGCCGGCGATTGCGTCAGCGCTTGCTGGCAAGTCTGGACAGTCGGGCTGGACATATGGCTCGTCCTCGGTTGGCCAAACATAGGTGTAGATGTGGCGGTTCCGGACCGAGGAGAGGCTTGCTTGCACCTATCACAAGATCACGAAGTTTAACATGTCATCGAATCAAGATTAAGTATGTGCTATGATAAGATCATAAACCCAAAATATGATTATATCCTTCAATCATAAATGTACTCACAAAGCAGTATTTACAATGTTTCATGCACTGAACCTTCTATATTTAGTTAGAATTTGATTACAACAGAAAATTAAATCAAGGCATGATAGTGAGACTAGCATTAAATTAAGGCATAACAAAATTTCACAACTTCACTGCAGACTACCATCTATCCAATCTAAAAAAAATAGCACACTCCTCCCTCAACCTCACTTCTGGCGACATTAATCCTCAAGTACTCAGATAAAAAAAATCTAAAAAACTATGTAGATGCTGTAATGGTTTGGCTCACCGGATCATTGGCGTGCGATGGTGTGGCGGCAGCCCTTGCTCCCGCTCCATCCGCTTGGTTCCTGGGGGCGGCAGCGGTGACTGCTTCAAAGCTCAGCGGCACATCATCGACCTCCACCTTGACCTCCGTGTTCAAGACCATGGCGGGCGGCACCTCGATGACTGGTGACATGCTCCCCATGGTGGATGATGGGCCGTGCCGCCTCAATGACGACCCCGAGGTCGTGGGACTTTGCGCGAAGCAACCTTGTGCATCGCGCGTCTGCTTGGGGGAGTTGTGGTGGTTGCCCATCATCTTCACAATGCAGGTGGGCGAGAAGGATGGGGGCGGTGATGGGAGGGGAAGAAGGCAGTGCGGCCGGCGAGGGGAGGGGGAATGAAGAAAACCCTCATGTTTGATGGGATAGATTGTGGGAAGAAGGCACATAGGTAGGCAAAGGCGAGGCAATTCAGCTTGTCAATGAAAGTGGGGGCACGGCATGACAACAGTTATTTCCACCCAAAAGCCATAGACATATAGGGCCCACAAGCAAGGGCCCACAAGCAAGAGACGCGACGCGTTGACGACGGTTCCCTCTCATGCGGTTTCTTCTGTGAGATTGGCATGCGGGTCCCACCTGTCGGCGCCCGTATCCTAGCTCACTTGTTCATCAGTTCTTCACTCATCTTCTTATTTTGTTTTTTGATTCATAATGAAAACCACGAACACGTATAGATTTTGCATTTTTTCACCAAATCAGATGGTTCTTTTTTCTAACTTCTTAGGAAAAGTTTGTCTAGCTCATGGAGACCATTGCACCGTGTTACTCGAGTTTCATTTAGTACCTTGTTACAAACAGATTCTCCTTATTTTCTTCATTAATTTATTACTCTCCAATGAAGTTGTATTTTGGCAATGTGCTTTTGTGTCTAAGCACACCTTACACCTCCCTGCATATAGAATTTATGGAGCACCTTTACAAAGACCAACACTTGGGTATGTTCCTCTCTTTCTTGAACTTCACTTGAAGGACCATATGTACGCAAGAAGAGATAGTCATCATCCCTCCCACATTCATAGAAGAATTCACTCAACGATTCTAAAACATTGTAGATAGGTTGGATGTGAAAAGGTACACTATGAAAACAAATCACTAGTTCAAAAAGCTGTGAAAATCAAAAGGACAGTTCTTCAAATTGAAAACAACTGTAATTTGCGTCTTCTCTATATGAAAGCGCAATCATCTATCTCTCCGACTGGTGGGACCCACTAAATGCACCAGGAGAAAATGCAATCCCCTGTGCCCCCAACAAGTGGGACCCGCATGTCATGGACCATCCACATGAGGACACGGCAGCGAGCTTTCAAGTTTGAAAATTTTGGAAACGTGGCCAGCTGCAAACAAAGATGGCGCTAACTTTTCCAAATGAAAAAAGTGCCACCATTTTTTCCTTCCAAAAATATCTAGCGCCAAAGCCCCTACCCCCACCCCTGCCTGGTCCCACTTTTTTCCCTCCCTTGCTAATACACACGCAAATCTAATCGGGAGTCTTCAATTAGGGTTCTACCCACAAAGCGTAGCAGCCAGTTAGGGTTCTCGCCTTCCACCAAGGGGAAGAGGATGCCGATACCTCCGGAGCTAACGTCAAGTGATGCGGCAATGGGGACACCTACATCATCAACTATGCCTACACCTACGCTAGCGATGGCACCTCCGATGTTCATTCCAACACCTAGGCCGCCGGGGACTGCACCACCATCCTTGTCAAGACCTGGGGTGACGATGTCACTCTTCCGGACACCTTCATCGAGGACGGTGACTCAGAGTTCTGATGAAACAGATTTAGGTAACGGTAGCCAAGATCCAGAAAGCAGCCGAAGTTGATGAAGACTTGAAAGATTTGTCGATTGATGCATACAAGGATTGGCTTTCTTATCTACATGAAAGGTACCAAGGCATGGGTGAGTTATGCTGCTGGATGCTGTAGTATAGATGATTTTTGCAATGCACTCATGACTCATAGAAGCATTCTTTTTCTAGAGTTCGAAGATTCATCCAGGGAAGAGACTGTACAAACATACAAAGAATGGTTGAGGGTGGAAGGAAAACTTGATCAAATCAGTAATATCCTTCCCAAATTGTCAAACAAATTATCATTACTTCGCAAACTTTTTATTTAATTGCACACATGATGATGTTGTATGCAAATGCGTATGTGGACCATAGCCCTCGGATACATGTACAAAATTCAAGTCATGGCAGCAACGACAGAACACCACCTGCGCAGCGACCATCTCATGCTCGGCGTACCAAACAGCAAGGAAATGGTAAGTAGTGTTTAATATGTTTTCATTTTGAGGTTCAGTTCAATTACTCCTATGTAAATTATTTTTTTAATCTCTTTCATTGTATATTGTTTCAATGGAAAAGCTCTGAAAATAGGAATAAACGAGGATGTGGTACCTTGAAAGGATTGAAAGCAACCAACAAGAGAATCAAGGCTCGCAATCAAAAGCTGAAAGTTGAATTCTCCAGACTTGGAGGACCGGTATGTGAGAACTCACGCACGTTCACTTATGAAATAGTAATGCTTAGTAGGAAAAGGGCGCCACTCATTGGAGTGAGAGCGTGGAGAGATATCGACCAAGGTGTAAAAGACTCAATAGTATCTTATATCTTGGTAAGATTCTTATTTCTGTTGGTTGCGTAGCCATTTTAATTACCAAATAATATAACAAATCACCTAGTATTTCTCTGTTCAATTAATTATTTATAATAGGCTAAATGGGACCTTAAGGATAATGACGATACAAGGACAAAGATATGGACCATTGCTAAGGAGCGTTACAAAGGATGGAGATCAACTTTTAGTGCTACGTATAGGGCATACAACAGCTATGACCAGAGAATGAGAAATAAGCCCGAAGATTTAAATATTGTTGAATGGCACTATCTGGTGAAGTATTTTGGGACTACTAAATTCCAGGTTTGATGAAATTTATTCTCTTCTTGTGAATCAAAATTTCTTAAATAAAGGCTATGTTTGAAGCATGGCAAAATTATTAAAATCTAATCATCGCATTGTGCAGGCCACCAGCAGCAAGAATTATGAGAATCGAAGCCTTAAAAAGACACAACATACAACAGGCTCAAAGCCTTTTTCTTAGTGCAGCTATGAGCAAGTAATAACTTGAGAAGCACATGTACAAGCTTTTTTATAGGATGATATATTAATTTATTATTTTCTTGCCAAATCAGAAAGACCAAGAAACTGGTGAGGAGCCCAATGGTTTGGAACTTGGTTCATTACGCACACCAAGAATGGGGCATGGACAAACCAATTATCTAGGGATGTCTATATGAGTTCATACTAAATTTGTACATACCTTAGAAATTAATGCAAAGAGGAAAACTTCAATTACATCTTGAATTAACTCCTTCATCTGTGCCTTATCTATGTTAGGACAAAGCAAGCACCAAAATTTTGGAGAGGGAATCAAAAGCAGATCAAAATTTTGTTTCACAAAAGGATAAAAACCAGATTTTCCAGGAAGCATACATGGAAATCACACAATGCAAATCAAGCAAGTTGCATGGTAATGGATACATGGCAGTGTACCCAACTAGAAGGTAGCTATTGATTCAGGATTACCAGGACCATGTTCGTTTTGAGGAGGCACTGCATAGGGAACATGTAGAGCTCATGGATGCATTTGGAAAGCTACAAGAACAAATGGAAGCTCAACGTGCTGACAGGGAAGCAGAAAGGGAAGAACATTGACGTCAGATGGCAGAATTGCTGAAGGCAAAGGAGGCCTATAAAGAAGCACTTAAGCAAGAGATTCTCGCCATGATGCAAGCACCACAAGGAGAAGCAGTGTCACAACAGGTACTAGTAATGCAAAATCCTAAACTGCTAAAGTGAGTTATTTAATGTGTTTCTCTCTTTAGTTCCTATACTTGCTTGCTTGAATCTTTTCATAGTTTGTCCTGGCAGAATCATGTGTCCAGGTAGATGGCCACAAAACCAGCTATTAGTTATCGCAACCTTGTTTGAGTGTATAGATTTTGCATCTCGATCTTATGAAATTTCAACATGTGAACAATACAATTTTTTGAACTTTCCAAGTCCATTCAGTATTCTATTCTAAGCAAACTTTAAATGTAGGCAAACAAAGATGGTGATGAAATTGCAGAGGTGGCTGTTGCAACTAATATGACCGAAGGAAATGAACAAACTACACAGCATGAAGTTTCTTCACGTCAGGTAGTTTCTGAATAGAAAAAAATATTTAGCGTGCTATCATTGGATATTTCACATAATTGCGCCTATTGCACCCATTTAGGGCCTATTGCAACATATTTAGGCTGTTGCATCATGGGGAAATCCTTGTAGTGTAGGTTCAGGAGTTATCTCAGTAGAAAATCTAGAAATGCTATGTCTATCTTTCATCGGAAACACATTCTCAAAAAATGTTGCATCACGAGATTCTATAATAGTATCAACATGCATATCAGGTGCCTCAGATTTAACTACTAAAAATCTATAAGCAATGCTCCGCTGCGCATACCCCAGAAAGACGCAATCCACTGTCTTAGGTCCCAACTTACGTTTCTTCAGGATAGGTACATTGACTTTCGCCAAGCAACCCTAAGTGTGCAAATAAGAAAGCGATGGTTTTCTCCCAATCCACATCTCATATGGTGTTTGATCTTTATTGTTGTTTGGAACTCTATTCAGGATATGACATGAAGTCAACAAAGCCTCCCCCCACCATGCCTTAGATAAACCAGCAGTGTCCAACATGCGTTAACCAAGTCAGGCAGGGTGCGGTTTTTCCTCTCAGCAACCCTTTTTGATACGGGTGAATAGGGAGGCGTCATCTCATGAATAACATCATGTTCCTCACAGAATTATTCAAAATTTTTGGAGAAATACTCACCACCATGATCAAACCTTAGATGTTTGATCTCTCTCTAGTTGTTTTTCAACTTCGGCTTTATATATTTTAAAGTAATCTAATTCTTTATCCTTAGTGTTCAACAAATAAATATAGCAAAATCTAGTCGCATCATCAATCAATATCATGCAATAATTCTTTCCACCTTTTGTCAACACACCATTCATCTCGTAGATATCAGAATGTATGAGTTCTAGAGGTGCCAAGTTTCTCTCCTCAGCCGACTTGTGAGGTTTTCGAGGGGTCTTCGATTGCACATAGCTATGGCACTTAGAACCTTTGGCAATGGTGAAATTCGGAATTAAACACATGTTTGAAAGCCAAGTTATTAAACCAAAATTAACGTGATATAAATAAGAATGCCAAACACTCTGCATCATCATTAATGCCACCACAAATATGATTCATTGACTTATTACAAAATTCTGCAAGGGAAAAGCGGAACAAGCCTCCGCTATCATAGCCTTTACCAACGAATTGTTCATGATTAGACACTAGTAATTTATTGGACTCTAAATCTACCTTAAAATCATCCCTACACAGAAGGAAGCTGCTCACGAGATTCTTGTTGATAGAAGGGACATGATGCATGTTCTTCAGCTGCACGATCTTTTTTAAAGTAAATTTCAGATCTACCGTGCCAACACCAAGAACAAAAGCATGTGACCCATTCCCCATTATGATGGAAGAAACCCGAGCGACCTGGTAAGAAGAATAAAAAGAGATATCAGTACACACGTGGACATTAGCACCCATATCAAGCCACCAACTAGTAGATTGAAATACTGAAAAGACAGTAGGTAAATTACCATACCCTCTCCAATGTTGCTCATGGTCACTGTGTTGATAGTCTTGGATCCAGTTCCATTGCTAGCCTTCTCCTTGCGATCTGCATGGTTTGGACAGTCCCTCGCGAAGTGTTCTCCATCACCGCACGTGTAGCAAGCTCCTGTAGCTTTAGTAGTCTTCTTCTTCTTGAAGGTAGTAGTCTTGATAGGCTTGTTGACAGCCTTCCCTTTGTTCTTGCTGTGTGGGTGGTTCTTCTGCACCATCTAGGCACTGAAGTGGTCCTCACCTCCTTTCTCAGTAGCATCCTTAGCCTGAGAATTCTCCTCAATATCAAGAGATGATATTAGGTTTTCAACTGATATTTCATGTCTCCTGTGTTTAAGAGATGTGGCGAAATTCCTCCACGAGGAGGGAAACCTTTGCAATCATACACCCAGCCACAAACTTGTCGGGTAAAGAACACTTTGGAAGTTCAAGTTCCTTCACAAGGATCTGTATCTCATGAGCCTGCTCTACCACATACTGGTTGTTTACCATCCTGATGTCATGAAAGCTCTCCATGTTATACAGTCTGCCTGCATCAGTCGCATTATACTTTGCAAACAATGCATCCCACGGCTCTTTTGCATCTATTATGTGCATGTACACGTCAACCAGACGATCAGCAAGAGCACTTATAACATAGCCCACGGAGAGGTTGTTGGCATCTGTGAACTTCTTCCTCTCCTCAGGAGAATGTTCACCTGCTCATATGCCAAGCCTCGCTTGCCATGCATGCATTATAGTCAGCCAGAGATGGACCTTAACTTGTCATCTCTTAAAGCGCACACCAGAAAACTTTTCCGGCCTTAGTGCATCAGCAACACCAGCCATTGTAAAATCAACATGTTGCCTAAAATAAGGTTTGTGGATTGTTGAGAATATAGGCAATTGTGGTATTAAATTCTGTATGAAATAAATAATGATGAACACAGGAACTAGCATGCATAGATCTAACATACTAGACAATATAAACAGTATAGCAAAAATCTCAGGGTACATGCTTAAGAGTAGATCATATCATAGAACACATAGTGAGTCTTGGCTGGAGGGTTGACGACCACGAACCACCGCTGCTGGAATCGACGAAGGCGGTTGGCCCGTGAGGCGATGGAGTTGGGTGGAAGATGCGCCGTGGTGAAGACCTTGAGAAGTCGCGCGAAGCGCTTCCCAAAAACCTTATTCGCCCTCTCCCGGTGCAGGATCCCAAAGGCGAAGGGTTCCGAAAACCTACTCTCCCGTTCGCTGGTGCACGCCGGCGCTCGGAATGGAGAAGGCTACGATGGCGGCACAGCAGCGAGAAGAGGCAAAACCCTATCTCGTTTTGATGTATTTTTGGTGGAGGCCATTGGGTCATGTATATAGGAAAGTCAACCGCCATCCCTCTCTACTAGCAAGGTGGGACTAAACTTGCACCACATCCTCTTGTATACATAGATCTTTGAGATTTGCTAGAATTTCTAAAATTGTTAATGGGCCAAGCCCACTAAAATTGCAGCAATTCAAAGCTCTGCTGGTCCTTTTCTGAACAAAAAGCCAACAAATGCTAATTGGACAGCCTTTCCCTCGTCCGTTCGATCGTCCACGACACGGTGGACCACGACTAGACCCATTACACGGTGGATGGCATTCTGTTGCAGGCTTGCAACGAAGTCACGTTTGGATAACGACGAGCAAATAAGAGATCAACTGACATTGGGGATGTATCATCCGTCAACGTTGTATCCTCCTGCGTATGTATCCTTTCTTTCTGACGAAACATTATCGTCCTGCAAACTAAACTTGTCCTTGTCCACAATGGCACGCACAAAAATATGGTTATGCTACTTTGGCTTTCTGGTTAGAGACCTCTCTTGCTGAATTTGTTTGCGGGAAACCTTGTCTCATTTTATTTTTCCATCCCTAAATCTGCAACATATACTCCCTCCGTTCTTAAATTATAGGTCGTTTTGACTCTTCTAAATACATAGTTTTTCTTATATATCTAGATATATTGTATGGCCAGCAGAGCTTGGTCGCGTGTTAGACGATCGGGGGGCTCCCTAGCGCTGCCGCCTCCAAATCCCCCCCCCCCACCCACCTCCTCCTCTCCTCGCCATCGCCCGAGCAGGCCACCGGAAGCCTGAGGCAGGGCATCTCTGTCGGAGCACGGCTCGCGCGTCAGGGTGGGACGGCACGAAGAGGCCGGTGCGAACCTCGGCAATCGGGGCAGATCTGGCGCCGGTGGCCCCAGGGCTGAATCCACGATGGGAGGAGGCACTGGTAGTCATTCGTGGGCTTAGCAGGTGGTGGTCGGCTCTTTGTGCGAGTAACCTGCTGGCTCGGCGATCTATGGTGGCCATGGCGTGCGGGCGTGCGGTGATGGCTCGCCGTGGGATATGCGGCGGCCAGGCGTGGGGCAAGGAGGCCATGCAACGGCGACGGATGCGTAGACCTAGCGAGCGCGGCGAGGAGCTATCGCAGGGTGGTGCTGGTCCGCGCCACCTGGGGGCTCGCGTCACCTGCGACGAGCCGCTGGCGGGCACAAGGAGGCGCTGTCGCTGGGTGGTGCTGGCGCGTCGGGTGCCAAGCCGCTAGGGGCCGCCTGCGGTGATGTGCGGTCCCAGTGGCGGCCACGCGGGTGTGAGCTTGCGACGCGGCGAATCCGAGGTCAGCGGTGTGTCGAGGTGGCGAGCGCAAGGTGTGTGCATGCAGTGGCAGTGGATGAGGAAGAGCGGCGACGCGGTGCGAGGAGGCATGGCGGCGATGCCACCCCCGGCGGGTCTCCATGGCAGCTGCCTAGTAGTGCTGGACTGTGTGCATGCAGCGTCTAGGATCTGATGCTCCGAGCGAAAGCCTTTACCGGCGATCTTGTGGTAGCGATGACGGTGGCACCCTAGGGCATCATTCTCCCTATTGGGTGCGTCATGTTGGAGCTCGATCCCTACTGCACGGGGTTCTCTGGGTGAAAACCCTATCCAGTCGATCTCTGGACGAGCGACGGAGGCGCCATTGGCGTCGTGCCCTCCTTGGAGGTGTCATCTTTAGAGACCCAACTCAGCTTGTGGCATTGCTAGTGATGACTGGTCTTGGGAGGCTACGGATTGGGTGGTGGTCCTATCACGACGGAGCTTGATGGGGGTTGTTGAGCTCACGTGGTGGTGATCGTGGTTATGGTGGTGGCAAGGGGTTATCGCCTTTTTGTCGGTTTTGGCTGCTTGCAGCGAACCGCGGTGGCTGGCGTTGCTTGGCAACTGTCAGTGTGGCGTGGGACTGTGTCGGAGGACGACGCTTGCAGCACCGGCACCATGGGATGACTATGCTTGCAGCGGACTATGGCAGGTGGCTCAACATTGCTGGGCTACTCCGATGTGGTACATCGTCGGAAGACGGTGCAAGCAACTTCTTCTGCTACTGCCTCGGCGGCGAAGGCTATATGCGCGGGTGGAGCAACGAGCGAAGTTGGCCTGCGGCGGCGGTTTGGCTGTTCGATGGGGACCTTGAGAGGTGGGGCAGCATTGCCCTCCATTCTGATGGCGACATTAGGAACAGATCCGTGACATGGAGTACTGTGGCGGACATGGCGAGGCCACCGCGTCGTGTTTTCTTCATGGCCACGAGAGCGAGGTGGAGTCCAACGGCGGGCGTGGCAAGGCCCCCGCGCGTTTGTGCTATTTGTTGGCAACAGCGAGGCAGCCTGCGAGAGGTCCAGATTTGGTGGTATCACTCTGTCAGGTGGAGTGTGGTGCTACAGCAGGACTACGGTGAAGGATCCTGCATGACGGTGGCCTCCTTGATGCGGTGCGGTCTGTTTTCTCTCGGGTCCCTGTTGATGTCGGGTCATGCCGGGAGATTTCGGCGATTACATAAGAGTGAGAATGTTGGTGGGCGCCGTGATAAGGCTTTTGGTCCAGCTAGCGTTGTCGAGTGGAGTTATACAGCCGCGTTGAGGTTCCAATCCAACCGGTCGGCTTCGGCGGTTTTGAATTGAGTGTTACCCGTATTGATATCCCAATCTAACCAGACGAGTATAGGTTGTTTTTCTTTTCTTTTGTTTTTCTTGCCTATGGCTCCCAGGATTGTAGCCTTTGTATGTTTCTAGTATCTCAATAGAAACTCGCACTATCTTATGCGGTTCATTCAAAAAAAATATAGTGTATATATAGGTGCATAATTTTTCTATGTACATAGAAACACCAAAACGATCTATAATTTAGAACAGAGAAAGTATTTGTTGTAAACCCTCTGAAATAGCTTAACTAGAGTGTTTGCTTAAGAAATAAGAAATAACTAGAGCATTATTGCGTAACACCCTAGCTCTGCTAGGGAGACCCTGTTGTGTCGTGGATAATGCGGGAAAAACTTCACTACAAACAGCTGTGCAAACAGCAAACTCGTAGCACGCAAACGGTGTGGCCACACGGCTGCAAGCCCCGAAAGATCCGACCAGACTCGCTTAGCGTGTAATCCTTCTCTTCATCGTGTGGCCACGTCAGGGCATTCCGGGAAGCATTCAAAACAAGTTACTCCGTTGACTTGGCATGCCTATAGCTGTTCTCCGATCGGGAACTCCAATTCCAGGATGTGATAAGTTAGTTATGGGCGGTCCAGCAACGGCAGTTGCCATCGGAGGCAAATTAAATCCTCACGCATTCAACATGGAAATCTCACGGCATAGAGAAATTCGTAACACGTGCCAACTATAAGAAATTTGGGGCTTCAAACTACACTAGGTTTAAACTTGAGGCAACCTCCTAGAATTTTCTGTAATTGAATTTGAGGGTAGTACATACATACTGAGATGTGCATTTGCATAGTAGGATTGTGTATAAGTAGCAAACTTAACATTTTAAATTTTTCATCTTAAAAAAGTAGAAAATAGGGGAAAATATTCCTGAGTGACTACTAGCTCACAAATCGTGACTTGCAGGTAAATAACTAATGAAAGGTTAAATATATTAAAATTTAAGGAATCATGATTTCCGCACCTTCTTGTATTTTTCCGTTTTTGTTATGTCAAATATTACAAGCGAAACAATCACCTATTTCTTTTCTACATGGCATGCCGTCAGTTTTGCTTTATTACAAAGTGTATCTACATGCCATAGATTACCGCCGCCAAACTTTGGCTATGAGAGTTTGGTAATCAATGGCATTATTGATCCAAAGGGTCGCTAAACCCATAAGCTCCTTCGCTTCCTGGATCCAATAATTGCCACCAATGTGTATTCCTCATATCTCCTACATGGCTACATCCAGTTCACAAGCTTAGAAGAAGAGTGCCATGCATCCAAATCACGTTCCCGTTGGCCACTAACCTCTTACGTTCACAAGAGGTTATATATGTAAACGCAGACCCATTCCGTACTAATTTTCCCTAAAATGAAGTGCTGGTCTCCTTTCTAGTCTAGTTGTACTCCATTTGCTACTAATAATGAAGAAAATGGTTGTACAATTCCTTGACATGTTGTAGGTTTGACTTCGACTCGCACGTAAGACGACGACCAGACTGCCACCGCCACCACTTGAGCTTGACCTCGTGCGTCCCTGGACCGTGCGATGCAGCTAGCCACACGGTTTGCATCACATACAGACTATCCTAATGGCTAGCAACTCGATCAGAACCAGGAACTGGAAGGTGCATCTAATCTTCAGATCGATACAAGTGCCACACATATGAGCGGTCGCATTCATGACGAATTATCGTTGAAAATGCATACGGGAGGCAGAATCTGCAGCACTCACATTTGTTTTAAGAGCGAAATGGTCTCTGATGAAATATTCACCAATAGTACTTTTTTGTTTCGGACAAGCTGGGAGAACATATTTTAAACCACAGTGACTTGACAGCTGAATTCTACCACCATATATATTAGTAATAAGCCTAAAAATAACAATATTGCCAGTGTAAGACAAACATATTTACATTCGCCTCTGTAACTTGGCCATCTAAATATCTAAAAAATTATCAGACTTGATTAGATATGAAAGTCTGCTGGAATGGCAGGTGCTCTAGTGAAAGTATATAAAAATTGAAAATGGTTCACGGCTAGAAAACAGAGCATTGGTCTGCGGCCGTTAGTACCGGCTGTCAGCGCACATTTAGTACCGGGCCGGGGGAGCAGTGCCTTGGGGAGCTATTTAGTACCGGCGCGCCACTGACACCAGGGGGCAACGGTTACATTCCCCCCGGCGGCACTTTAGTACGGGTTGGTGGCTACAGCTCATACTAAATGGAGCCTACGAGCCTTAGTACCAGCCGGTACTAAATGGAGAGAGCTAGTACCGGCGGAGCCACCAGCCGGTACTAATTTGCCTTCTATATATCAGTAGCTTCTTCCTCCCCGAGCCCGAGCCAAACCATTTGACCGAGCTCGGGCTTCTTCTCCATAACGCCGTTTTAGAGAAGAGGTGCTGCCCATTTTTATTTTTCCAAAGTTTTGTGAGGATTTCACTCATCCAAGTGCTCAAAAGGTTATCAACTTCATCATGTCTTCTTTGATGCTCTTTATACCTCCTTGAATGCTTTATAGTTAGAGAAATTTATGATTTTTAAAAAGAGTGAGAGAATGAGCACGATTTTTGAAGGTTTATTGGATACATGGTTAGTTCTCTAGTTGTGTTATGCTTTGTAGCTAGAGAAATTTACGATTTTTGGATAGATTGCCACATCCTACAACAACCTTTATTTATGGTTATTTTTGCTATTATTTATTGAATGTGTGAATTTTTATGTGAAATGTCAAATTCAATAATTATTGAAAGTTCAAAAAAGATGTATACTTGGTATTTATTTTGTATTATGAATGAATTATTTTGACAGTCTAATGATGTATTTATTTAGGCTCCTATTGAAACCATCGAGAAGTTAAAAAAATCTTTGTTTCGGATATATGTCATATCTGTCACTAACCTTGACCATGCGGCGTTGATACTGTCATTCAGGGCTAACATTGATGTCTTTGATGCGATGCGGTATAGGGACGTGATGAAGGAGTACGGCCTTGGTCCCAATGACGAAATCCTCACCTTTGAGCGAGGTGAGGATGCCACCATTGGGACCAAGGCCATACTACTTCATCACGTCCTTAGATCGCACCGTATCGCGGATATCAGTGTTGGCCCTAAATGATAGGATCATCACCGTAGGGTCAAGGTTAACGATATATACATCTCCTCAATGAAAAATATGATTGCAGATGGACCGACAATGGATGTACGGTGACCGGTGCACCATTGCGTGGATTAATGGCCTAAAGTCTTCTTGATGCGGCTGAGGTTCACAGGCCATCGAAAGGTTTCATGTGTTGTCCATGCCGCACTTGTAGAAATAACAAGGAATTCTCTAAAAGAAACACTTTACACGTCCACCTTATTGAAAAGGGTTTCATGGATAACTATACTCTTTGGACCAAGCACGGTGAATCTGGAGTTTTGATGGAAGACGATGAAGATGATGATGATGATGATGATAACAACAATCTAGACTTGGCTCACTTATATGACGTGGGTGCTTTTGGTGATGAACCAATGGATGAGGCTGAAGAAAATGCCGCAGAAGAGCTACCATATGATGAACTAGATTAGGTGTTGCTAGATGCACAGAAAGACAGTGAAACTGTGAAAGAGTCAAAGAAGTTTGAGAAGATATTGCAAGATCACAAAAAGTTATTGTATCTAGATTGAAAACAAGGGCACAAAAAGTTGGGTAGCATACTGGAGTTGCTGCAATGGAAGGCAGCAAATGGTGTTACCGATAAGGGCTTTGAAGAGCTACTGGGAATGTAAAGAACATGCTTCTTGAGGGTAACGAACTGCCCTCGTCAACATACAAAGCAGAAAAGGTTGTTTGCCCTCTTGGGTTGGAGGTACAGAAGATTCACGCATGTCCTAATGACTGTATCCTCTATCGCAGTGATGAATATGAGAATCTGGATGCTTGTCCTGTTTGCGATGCAAAGCGGTATAAGATTAGGCAAAATGATACTGGTGATGTTGGTAAAAAAATTCCCGCTAAAGTTATGTGATATTTCCCCATAATACCACGTTTGAAGCGCTTGTTCAGAAAAAAGGCACATGCTAAGTTGATGCGGTGGCACAAAGAAGAGCGTAAGTAGGATCAGATGCTGAGACACCCCGCAGATGAGTCCAAGTGGAGAAACGTGAATAGAGAATTCCTAGATTTTGAAAAGGACGCAAGGAACATAAGGTTTGGTTTAAGTATGGATGGAGTGAATCCATTCGGCGAGTGGGGCAGCAGTCACAGTGCATGGCCTATGACTCTAGTATGTTCAACCTTTCTTCTTGGCTATGCATGAAGCAGAAGTACATCATGATGCCGGTGCTTATCCAAGGCCTAAAACAACCTGGCAACGATATTGACGTGTACCTTAGACCGTTAGTTGATGAACTTTTACTATTGTGGAAGGAAGGTGTACGTGTGTGGGATGAGTACAAATAGGAGACTTTCAACCTCCGAGAATTGCTTTTTGTAACCATCAATGATTGGCATGCACTTAGCAATCTGTCGGGACAGTCGAACAAGGGATACCAGGCCTGCACCCATTGTCTAGATGAAACCGACAGTTTTTATTTGAAAAATTGTCGGAAGGTCATGTATATGGGCCATCATCGATTTCTTCCCCTCAACCACCCCTTAAGAGGGAAAGAGAAATATTTTAAAGGAGAACTAGAAACTCATGCTAAGCCTATGTTCCGTGACGGAAAGCGTGTTTTCTCGATGATAAAGGATGTGCATGTAGTGTTTAGAAAGGGCCGTGGCAGCCAACAAGTTCCGAATGATGAAAACGGACATGCATCAATGTGGAAAAAAAAGTCTACATTGTGGGAGCTACCTTATTGGGAATTCTTGGAGGTCCGCAATGCAATTGTCGTGATGCACCTGACGAAGAAACTTTGCATGACGTGCTAGGTTTCCTTGGCACGTATGGGTAGGCAAAAGATACAATGGAAGCAAGTTGTGACCTGAAAGAAATGAAACAACGAGAAGACCTACGTCCTAAAAAAAGAGACAATGGACAACACTACTTGCGTCCTGCTAGCTACACTCTCAGCAAAGAGAAGCAAAGCATGTTTGATTGTTTGAACAATATGAAGGTACCATCTGGATACTCATCGAATATACAGGGAAGAATAGTTAAAAATATTCCCTAAAGGTTATCATAGAGATCATCATATTTTGTAGTATCCATGATGTATTATGTATTCATTGAATATCCATGAAAGGCAACTTGTATTGATTGGCAATTATGTGAATTGTTTGTGAGACTCTTTACTTGTATGATTATTCTAAAGTTGTTCCTAGTCGGAGTTCATGTATGGACACACATGAATATTAGACTAGCACATGTATTAGTTGACAACTGTGTTTCACAAGTCATGGATATGGAGATGTCAAACTAATAATGTGGGTGCATGTATGACATGAGGCTGCACCGACCCAACTCGAGAAATAGTGTGACATGGAGCACCAGAGTAGGATCTGCAGCTCAAATTAAAGCCATGAAACAAGTAGCTGGCAAATCAAAATTGGAATTAGCTCAATTCGCAGAGTTACAAGCCTGTGCACAATTCACCTCTGCTCTCGATAAAACAAGTTAGAATCAATTGGCAAGGGGTCGATGATTACGGGAATTGCTTAAACAATCCCAATCAAACCCTCTCCCAGTGGAAGAGCAAGTAGCTACCATTTATACCGGAATGAGAGGATATCTTGATTCGTTAGAAATTGAACAGGTAAAGAAATTTCTGGATGAGTTACATAAACACCTAAAAGACACTAAACCTCAGTTCCAAGAAATT